>NW_008751877.1:444975-449446 GCF_000715545.1 Opisthorchis viverrini | reverse complement strand
ATGGTTGACTGGCATTCGATATGAATTTGCCTGTTTGGTCACCGGAGGCCCACGCACGCTTATCACAACACACGTATTACCATTAATCCGGTGTAGACCCGAAGAAATAAGACCTTCAGGAAAACTCGCAGCAATACAGTGCTCAAGTTAGAGTTGTTAATGCAGGAATCTTGTTTTGCTTAATGGGATTTGTAGTCTTGAGTAGAAGTTTTCAATGTCTTCCCTGTTCCCATTCGCCCCTCAGATAGAATAGCACACAGGGGGATTTAGACTATTGGTTTAGCCGTCCATAGTTGGTGTGGCTTAGCAAGGCGATATGTGGTTCAAGGGTCTCTGTAGATGATGTTGAATGCCAGACGATTACTGTGAATTAGACGGAAATAGGTTTCCTTGTCTGTCGAAGAGGCTGTTTTGGAAGGTGTTCGCGTTCTCCATCGGAGAGTCACCGTGAAGTTTCCAGACGCAGGTTGCTTGATGCAGGCAAATAAATACAGAGGCGGACTGCACCTAAGATGCGGAGTACGAACGATGGCGCTCGTTAAGATGTTCAGTGTTTCTCTTATCGGATCAGCGTTGTCACAATTGTTTTGGAATTTTCTAACTAAATAGTATTTTGTCTATTATTGTTCCTCACAGATTTGCTCATCTCGTGTTTCTGACCGGTGTGGGGTCTGTAACGATGGCCCTGTCCGTCCGTACCAACTCAAGAGTGCATTCTGCTATAAGTGTCGACGGGTTTGTCACCGGTAGGTTCCTCACATTTGTCTACTTCACGAAGAAGTTTACCGTTAGTCTCCTCTTGGTCTGTTCGTTGGCTGGCTTTTTCCACGGTTGTGGCCTTTGTAAACCAATTTCTGGTCTTTCGTAATCCATTTTATTGTGACATCTGGTATTCCATGCTGTCCTTTGGAGTTCAACTTATCCGGTCAGGTTTTGCTATCCCATCGGTCCACTGATACTAGCGCTCAATTCAGGCTTCTAGCACACCTTACTGTGGAATGCGTGCTCAGCTTCCTGGACACATGTAGCAACTGTAGCGTGATATCATGTGGCCGAACACGCAGGGTTGATGGAAATCGGCACCTTTCTCGCAGTTGCTTGAGCAGCAATATAGAGGTGACCCTACAGACCTTTGGTTTCTGGGTTCGGAAACAAACTTCTGGGATCTCACACACACACATGGGCTTGCTGATTAGACGGTTGCTGAAAAGTCCTTAACTACTTCCTGAAAGCAGTAAACTTCATCATAGAATCTTTGCTTACTGTCTGATAGGGTGTTGACCTCAATACAGAGACTGGAAACTGTCGCCGACAGGTTGAACCCAATGGACAAAACTCACACCCCTCATCCTTCGATTGATCGAGGTGAATTCCCCGTTTTTCAACGGTTAAACTGGCGGATACCTTTGCAGAGTTGAGCGATTACAATCACTTCTCATGGGATCATCGTGAAACCCATAATTATTAGAGTTGGAAATTTTCATAGCCAGTCGTATAAGCAACGTAAAAACCCAATAACCAACCGGATGATTGGCAATGCTTCTAACTGTCTGACGGTTTTGTCAGTCATTTGGTCTGCCGCCTCCCCCTGGGACTTTCGATATCGGAAGGTGAGATTTGGGTTCGTCTGGTATGTGTGCTTAGTTTAGTTCACATCGTCGAACCGGTCAACAGTTCTAATCGGCTTGAAGAGGTTTAGTTTATTACTTTCTTGAGGAGTTCCGGCTCTTGGAAGCCGTTTTCCAAAACCGAAAGTAAGACAGTTCAGCTCGGATTTCCTTATCTACTGACCACACTGTGCCCTACTCGCAAGAAAACACGGTTGGGACATGTGTTTTCCTCGGCAGCATTAGTGAACAAACCAATTTGGCAGACTGTCAGCTAATTACTGTGGTATTTTTGATGCTTTTTCATGTAAATGAAGAACAATACTGTTCTCTCTTGTCAGCTTTCTGGTTTATACTCCTTTTGTTTCAAAACCAGATATTGCCTGCTCAAGCCGCTCCCAGTATCTATAGAACACTTAACCGACCAGTCGGAATCGGATAAAGACGATTGGGTCGAAGTCACTTATCCGGTTGTCAGAGCTGTTTGTCGCAAATGCGGCTAGAAGGCGGAATCATCTGATCAATCTGCCGTGATACAGTCTTTCGATACATCCTTACAGTCGTGCGGCTTATAATTCACCAAATGTTTCTCTATTTTTCTCCCTTCTTGTTCTCTCTCACTCTCTCTCAGTGACTGCTTATTTTCGTTATTCATGCTACTTTTGGGTGTCTTTGGGATGACGTAAATATAGATTATTTCTGCGAGCACACCAGATGGAGTGCTTATTGGATGTACCCAGTTATTATTCTACACGGATTCTACAGATTATTCAGTGAAATATGCACGCTAAAGAAAATATGGGACAACGTTTATCGCTCCCTCAACGCAAACTGTCCGGGGTGCTGCAATCTGAGAATTGGTATAGACAGAAAGCATACTAGAATATATCTTCCTAGGCGGTGACATCTTTTCAGCACATAGCAGCTATTCAGGCCCAAGAGAGTTTGAGGCCTGGGGTGTTATCTAATTGCCCAAACATAGACAGAAACATTTGAAAATACAGGATTTACTACCGTTCTATTACTGTCGACGAAAACGAAGGTTGGATTCAATCCATGCGCTTCTCGACCAGTTGCTTGCTACCCAATAGGCAAAAGAACGTTAAAAAGATGATACCTTATGAAACTGTCGCCTAATAAGATTTAGATCGGTCCTTCCTATCAAAGATCTCGTACTGCACGTAAGCGTTGAATGCTTGTAGGAAAGAGGGCATGAATCTACTGACTGGAAGATTCTGGTTCGACCACAACCTCTACATCTCGGTTGTTTCCGTCTAGGGTTGGGTGACCTGGCAGTATCTCAGTTCCCTTGCTTCCTTCGGGTCACATGGCGGTTATGCACTGAAAGGGTGCTGTAGCTGAGCCATTTTTTCATATCGAAAAATGTCGCTTCTTTGTGGAATATAGTCATAACTATGGTCCACCCATTTTGTGTTTTAAGTAACACGTTTTGCCATCCTGCTTTTTGAACCTAAATTCTAACTGCTCCACCCATATGCCTGTGTTCAATACCTAATACACTTACCAAGAAATTGTTTGGAGCCGTGACGAATTGCAATACCCGTCCCACTCTACCTACGCAAACTTGGATAAGGCAGGCGCGTTCTCCAATTGCCACAAGGTAGGAGAACAAAGCGCTGAGTAAGGCAGGAGCGTTCTCCAGTTGCCACAAGGTAGGAGAACAAAGCGCTGAAACTTAGGAAACCGATAGATGATCATGGCCTAACCGATCCCCTAAAGGAACGCAAATTATGAGAAGGCTCCAGAATGCGACCCACACAGTGATTTTGGCAGCCTACTACATTCACGGTTGAGTGCGTCGCACTGTGGAGCAGTCTTTCCGCTTTACGGGGAGGCTCGTTGATGTTCGCTGTTTATTGCACAGTCATGTGTTGTTTCGTGCGTCACGATAAATCTGCTTTGTCATCGTTAGGCTCTTCTTGCCGTTGAAATTATGTAGACAGTACTGGATCTTCCCCTTTTTCACGTTTCACAGCTGTAGGACAACTAAGTATGGAGTTTTAACAAGGTGAAATCAGTTTAAGGAGAAGATCGTGGGCATCCGATCACTAGTACAGGTTCATGAGGTGCTAGGCGAGTTGGCATGAAATATGCACTAAATGCTTCCACGTCCTACAGGCTGCTGAAAAGAATCGCGCATGCAGCGGTACATTCATTCACCACGCTTGCGTCGCGTGTCACTGCGGTTTATGTGTGCCAGATAGCGACTAAGATGAAGAACCTTATTTTGAAATTACGACCTCCAGCTTCCCATCAACAGACGTGTTACATTTGTCTGGGTACTCATGGCATGTGTTGTTCTGGTCAGTTTAATCTGTCGTGATTCATTGTCAGAATAGTTGGCTGTACATCCGGTTCACAAACTCCCAGCAACAAAGGATTCGACTTGATTCGTGTCCGAATTTATTCAGCCGGCTTTGCAATTACCGAACATTATGTCGTATCTCGACGATATTGGAGTTAATTGCGCAAGTGCTGTTTTCACTAGCATCACAAGAATTAGGCATCCTTTGCCGGAATTTCCTGATGACACGTAGCAATGCTTCGGTAGTTGCGGTCAGCAGCTGTCTACGTTATATATCTGACGTATACTTAAGTGCTCACCACTAATTACTGACCAATTACGGATCCGGAGGGATACTACCATATATATATATATACTTGTGTAGACTTGTCATACGAATCAGCTTTCCTTTAATACCGACGGCATCTATGGGATGACGACTTCACAGTGTTACACAGTTTGCCTAGTTGTGTAGCCAATGGTGCCAAAAATCACGGTTCTTACGTTAAAAATACGCATATTGTGCTGGCAGCACATTATATATATATATATATATATA
>NW_008751877.1:370982-444048 GCF_000715545.1 Opisthorchis viverrini | reverse complement strand
CTCACCCCTAATTTCGCGCCCATTGCGGATCCGGAGGGATACTACCATATATATATATATATACTTGTGTAGACTTGTCATACGAATCAGCTTTCCTTTAATACCGACGGCATCTATGGGATGACGACTTCACAGTGTTACACAGTTTGCCTAGTTGTGTAGCCAATGGTGCCAAAAATCACGGTTCTTACGTTAAAAATACGCATATTGTGCTGGCAGCACATTATATATATATATATATATACTTAGATGTACTGATACTTCAGGACCTTCGCTGCTAAGATAGGAACGCGCGCACCTATACTTCGAAATTTTATGGAGTGCTCTTAGATTTTGCAAATAAAACGATGTCGAGAAAGTAGCTGACACTCGTACCCTATCGCAGCATTTTTGCTGAAGGTTTATAAACGATTCAACGTGTAACTTTGAAGTGCCTAGTATGCCGCTTCAGCGCAAGGGATCATGACGTCAACCGCAATAAACCGGTTCTCGCAAAAGCACATCTTCAAGTTTTCGATGGAAGCACTGTCACGCACAAAAGCAGGCGGTTGTAATCCTCAGCTCTATTTGGGGCTTTTTATTGCGTTGTGCATTTTTGTGAATGTGTTTCAGTCAGGCAGTTAACTATTGAAGAGGAAAGATTACGCAATATCGATGGAGGCGTTGCCGTGTTAGCAGATATTTTCTACATGCCTTTCGCACGTAAGAGAAAACAGAGCAAACAGTGGTGTGTAGTTCAGCCGTGTAACGCAGAACTGAAGTCTTAAACCACAAAAGAACAAGTTCTGTTAATGGTTACATAGGGTCCTCAATTGTCTATGTTTAATTGGCATTCAATTCAATCAAAGTACTACCGTGTGATAGTATGTTTCAAGCGCTCAAAACCATGGAGCACTTGTTGGATATGTATGGCTTTCAAATGTGAGTTGGAAGGCTTATCATCCGGCAATTGGCGGCCCTCAACAATATGCGCTTCTGATCACGCTACAGAGATTGCGACCATTTGTTATTTGTCCTGTTGCCCAATCAGAATGGCGCTCATACTTCCAAGCTATTGCCTTCAATGCATAGCTCCCTTTGCAATCCCCCCACTTCACAGTCCACCTACAGTACTGCATTTACGCACTAATTTATCAGCTCCTACCTCCAATGCACAGCTACCTACCCCACCTCCCCGAATCATCGGTGAACGGGACTGTGGCAGCTACAACCAGTGTACGACAAGTACGCGTTTATCACAGCTGACAATGATGATGATGATGTAAGATTATTTGCAGTTTCGGTTTGATGGTTTCATTCAAAGAGTGCGTTGTTTTTTTCCGACACAGATGATTTTTTAATCTAGTAACGGCAGTTATTCACCAACTGAAATGACCTATTTTATTGTCCAGAGCACACCTCATCGGTGAGTGCTAATCACGATCGAAGACGCGGCAAGTGTAGTCGTCTTGAAGCAACACCCTGAAGGCGTCCATTGATAAACACAGTGATTCTTCTCAATTCCCTAGCACTAAACTCGACATCTTGGGCGTGCTCCGCAAACGAAATTAAGATCGATCAGAAATTCAGTCAACTGGAATGATCTAGAGATTTGTAGGTTCTAAGAAAACCAAGAAAAACCGCTTAGTGCTCCACATACCATTGTGAGACACTCTCTCTGCGAGAGGAGACTAAAATTGCCAAGCTCAGCGAGCAGTTTGACCAGTAACAAAACAGGTTGGCGTATGCATATTCCCTTCTCTATACTATCCTATTTGGAAGCACGATGGGGCACAACATTCAGAGCTCCAATTGGTGAGATTTGAATTGCATTCGTGATTAGAAGTTGGTGCTTCGTTCCCACCGTGTCATAGGTCCTCCGGTGATCGCGTAATGAGAAACGAGGTATTCCTCTACTTCATTTTACCCATCTTGTGAGAGCGAGGGAAATTCAATGGGTTGCGACGGAATTTCGGTTCATTATGATTCGAGGTAACCATTTGAATAAAGTTTATTCTGCTTAATCAGTGAACATTAGTCAAGGAAGAACAGGTAAACGCGGTTGATCTGACAAGCAACACAAAAGTGTAGCAGACATGAAAGGTTGATCGGAACGTCAAGCACTTCTGTTTATCTAGCCTGTTATTCAGGTTTGGGTTTGATTAACGGTCATTAAGCGGTCTATTATAGCGAAACCAACGTCAGATGTAATGAGAACATATTTGTCGCATCAAACAACACTATTAATCGTAGTAGCACGAATACTGTCTTACTACTGCTAGTTCTTGTGTGATGAAATACCAGTTAGCCTTCGATGCGGATACTCTTTTGTCTTGGTATGTGGTTTGCGGCTTTCGCTGGCTTCGGATCTATTAAGTCGCTTTGCGAGCCAACTGTCTGTCGGGTTCATGCCCATGTAAACCAAGCAATCCAGGATAGGCCGCTGGTAACGTCTTCGGAACACAATGGACAAGCATGGATAGACGACTGAATACAACGATAACATGAGCATCAATATGGCGGATCTGACTGGATTGTACTGAATGTTGCGTGTGTTGGGATATCGAACCATGAGTTTTTCAAGCTCTGCCATTCCAATGAATAACAGAATGAACCAATTGTCCATGATGTTACACAAGTGCACTTCTTTATAGGCATCTTTGTTTTTGTCACGCAGCCGAAGCATTCGTAGTACATGATGATAGAGGTAGATACTTCCAATCACTGGAAGTAGAAAGTTGTACAAAAAGCTGACCAAAACTCCCAACCGAAAAACTGTGACCAATCGCATAGGTGCGTAAAAATAAGCACCGGAATGGGTGGTGCACTGATTTGTGTTCGCATCGTATCGATTCGTTAAAAGATGTGGAATGATGCCTGTTGCCATGCTGAGCGGAATACCCACGATGATTACAGTTCTGATTTGTTTTCGTCGCTGCTCAATTCGCATGAATGGATAGAGAAATTGAATAAAGAAGAAAAGAGTGACTAACATGTTTATGAATACCCGAGCAGCCATCAAGGCCCATATTATGGCGTACGATGAAATCAGGTGGCATATAATGTAAGCTTGCGTACCGGACATTTGTTTGACCATGGATTCAGCAAATGACGCGACATTGACTATGCAAATTAGACCATCAATCATAGTTGGGACGATGCCGGTGGTTATGATATTATCGGTAGGCTTTCGGAAACGAATGAGTATTATGAGCATTAAGACGTTCAGTAGAAAGCCGAACGTGAAAACTGCTATCCGAACCATGTACAACGAAGACGGGATATCTCCAAGCTCAGTTTCTGCTGGTTGCATCTGTAGGTAGAGTCCACGGTCTCTTGGTGATCCTTGTACCTTTTATCCACTGAATGCTGATCACTCCTGTTCGTCGGATGTTTCGTCCGCCCACCCTGGTACACCACGTGATGCAGCTTATTGATCTGACGGTGATTTGAAGTTTGGCTTAATGAGAGGAGAGAGGCCCTTATATTTTCATCAACTTTACGATTTTCGGCATCCTCTTATATCCCCATCCATTTAGTGGAAGAGGTATTTTGCCCATATCGAGGTGGTTTTAGTGCTCGTCGGGCCAGAGCATCTTCCCATTAGAAAATATCCTGTTAAATTTACCGCACTCTGGTCACTTACGTCAACACAGGGTGTCTTTTCTCTGATGTCAAATGCCTAGTACCGTCCATTCTTTAAAAATTCAACTGATCACCTACCAGTATAAAACAGCTAAAAATCACAAATCAGTCAGGAATCAATCAGAAATGTGGATGAAGAGTCATTTGCCCGTTAGAAATACTGCTGTTTACAGGAATCAAAATCGCCCAACTTTATCTCGGGCTATTGTTAAAAGGTCTGGTTTCCCCATGTCCACCTAGTGCGAAAATCAGGATTTGTATAATAAACAGTTAAGTGCTTGTTTACGTCTCACATTCATTGCTGCTTGTTCTACACATATATGTTCAACACTGTATATTGCCGCTATGAGTATCACTCTAGTGGGAAGTTGGCGCTACTTGGATTCGAACGTGGACGGTCATGATTGATTTCAGGCTACCACAAGCCACTCAATCAAAGTCGTTCTACTCATATTGTCTCCAAGGTTGTTTCACTCCTTATGTGATTCCCGTGGTGGCCTGTATTTGTGTCTGACTGCCAAGCAATTCCTGCACACGATAGGTGTAACGGTACACGGTATGGATCACACTTGGAACTGACGAATTGTGGTCCTCTACAGTCCTCTGGATTGTTGCATTACGCAGGTCTTACTGACCATGTACTCATATTCATGCTGTACCTGAGCGGACATGTTTTAGGACCAGACCCATAATCCATATCATCCCGTTTGCCGCAGTTCGGGTGTCAATGCTGATGTATCCCCTGCCCGAGTACACATGTCCCTACTGATCTTCCAAAATCTGAGCTTGAATAGCAGCGAAAACCAATTCTGTAGAATTCGTCGTATTTTTTTCAAATTCCGCAGATAAGGCTGATCGCATCAAACAAATTACTGACCATTATTCGTTACCGAATAGCATACAGCTAGCCAGTTTGTAAACGGTGTGTGCTAGCTATCGTGAAATTAGTTTTAGTCGATACTGTAGCTGACCTATTCACATCTTTTCCACTGCAGCGTTTTCTCCAGGTGAGGGAAAAAAGCACAAGACCAAACCAAACCGGTCTTTGTCATACAATAAACTAAGTAGACCAAGCATTTATTTCAGGATGAATATTCTGACATCGCAACATACCTCTCTCAACACTCAGGCCACATGGAAGTGTCAATCACAAATCGCTATTGGTAATCCTTCCAGGTGTTACACATAAAAATAGTCAGTCTCATTAGGGGATACTGCTCATCAGTAGAAGCCCGGGAGGGAACCTCCGATTTCAATATTATGTCTGGTCTATGATGAGACCGCCCAATGTCACAGATGACCTTTAAATTACCAATCATTGATGGACATCGGATACTTTGAATTAGAGTCCTCAAACTTGCGAAAATGCANATGATGAGACCGCCCAATGTCACAGATGATCTTTAAATTAGCAGTCATTGATGGACATTGGATACCCTGAAGTAGAGTCCTCAAACTTGCGAAAATCCGCGCGCTTGCCATACAATGGTCATAGCTACCACAGTTTCATTCGCCGATGAGGGGAGGTGGGGTAGGTGTCTGCAAGTTGGAGGCGGTAGCTGATGTTATCGGTGCGCAAATACAGCGTTGTCAGTGGAGTTTTCACGGGGTAGATCGGGAAGAGAGTGAATCACTTGAAATGTTGAGGGTGCGACTAGGCCATGTCTGAAAACATCTCTAGCCACTGATGTGTCCCGTCTCGGGGTCCCCACCCAGGGATACGGCAATAGCCAACACAGCTGAGTTTGCTGATAATGGCTTTCATACTATGCTGCGAAGTCATTGTTTGACTTCTTCTAGCTCGTTTCTACCCTTCGCGTGGGTGGGCGAAATGAACCTTTCGAGGAAGTCGGTCATTTGGCATACGAAGCACGCAACCAAACTAGCGCAACCTGTGGAGTGCGATTAGTTCATCTATCGTGGGCGAGTTATCTCTTCCGAACACCTTTCGACTTCAGTGGTACTGATCCGGTGTTCCCAATAAACTCGGACAATGCTCTGAAGACATCGATGACACACAGTGGAAGCCTTTTGACGTCCTCAGTGCGCATCGGTCAGGTTTCTTAACCGTATAATGATATGAAGCACATTGCAGCATTGTAAACTCGATCCTTGATTGATAAGNAACTCGGACAATGCTCTGAAGACATCGATAGCACACAGTGGAAGACTTTTGACGTCCTCAGTGCGCATCGGTTAGGTTTCTTAACCGTATAATGATATGAATCACATTGCAGCATTGTAAACTCGATCCTTGATTGATAAGTTATGTCATGTCTACTCCAAAGGTGATACAGGTTCTCGAAAGCTGCTCTAGTCTTTTAGATCCGGATGGAAATAGTATCTTTCGCGAGACCGCCGGGACTGATACAGCTTCCCAGGTAAACAAATTTGTCTGTGACTACGATCGAGTTAGGTTTTGAGCCCACCCAATCTTGCAGAAGTACTTCACACTTTGCAGATGTGAAGCACATGCCAAACCGTGGGACAATCGCTTAGGTTGTTTACTTTTATCTGCATTACAATGGCGTCACGTCCAAAATTACATGTGTACTTGATACCTTAGAGAAAATGACCTAGGAGCATTTCGACCTGGTGGACATTAGTGGCTAAAATTGACTAGTTTAAAAAAGGGTGGAAGATGACGGGTTTGTCTTGCATCACTTGATGTGGTGAACTTAGGAGAGAGCTTCACGTAGACCACCCGCGTCCCTGGAAGTTGGCCTACAGCACCTTAAGGAATGTCACGAATTTACATGGGAGTTCTTTGCCACATACACTGCCATGATATCTGTTGGTTCAAGTCAAGGTTAACCACTGTTACTGGTTACCGGAAACAGTGTCGCTGCACCAGAATCTGTCGGGGGTTGAAGATATGATCGATACGTTCTTGGTTTTCACGGATATGTTCCTTTGTTCAGTCAACCTTCGAAGGACAAGACCAGAAAGCACTTTCGATGCCACAGCTACTAGGCGAATGCCACGGTGGTTTCCACACGGCATCCGCGTATCCTTTTTGAAGAGAGGAATAACTTTTGACATGTCCCATTCCACAGAAACTTTCTCTTCGCTCCATATCGCGCTAGTAAGCTGTGTTAGATGGGTCACCGGAAATTCACCTTCTTTGAAGAGGGCTAGCTACAGACCATCTAGACCCTATGCCTTCTCACGTTTCAGTACCGACATTTAACACTTTATTTCTTTTTTCGACTGACGATTAAAGTTTACACTCCATTCCCCGTGTGTACCATTTCCAGAGGCTGTGTTGCCGGAGACAAGGTAAATTTTTAATTTGACGGACTCAGTCTATCTTTCTAGTCGGTGTTTAGCGAGTGAATTATCGAGCTGCATTTTTCACTTATTACACCGCAAGCCTTTGCCTTCAATCGCATCAATTAGTAAATGACATGCCTGGTTCCGTTAGCAAAAACCTATCTACTGGGCTTTCAACGTCCCTTAGGATGTTCATTATTTGTCACTTTGAGAGTGGTCATTCAGTCGTAACATAGAAGTCTGATAGACAGCACTGAAAGCCACAAAATGGTGATCCGCAATCTAGCACCCTAACCACATGTGGTGTAGGGCCAATATTAGTCTGAGAACAAAAAACTAGGGTCTATCAGCTACTTTCTTTCTGTTTTTTTATATGGATATTAGATCTGGGAATCACCTTGTCAGGATATGCCGAAGCTTAAGTTTCCATCCACTGTTGGCTGACATCTATTTGGATGACTAGGTGAACCGACGCGCTTTCCAACGAGGCGGTTCGACAGCGTTGTTCTGACCATTCACATTCGGGCCCACATATCCAACGACATCGTCTAAAACCGGTCATAGTGATTTGGTGGGGAATTTGCTCAAAATAGGTCTCTGTAACGGTTCACCTTGACAATGAGGGTGTTTCCTAATAATATGACTCAGTACATTAAATCTGGCTTTGATTCTCTTCGTATTCTTGGGGTAATTGAAGTTTGGTTGTTGTCCGCATCGGTCGTTCAGCGTGAGCAGCTGCGATCCGAGTTAGTCATGTAGTGCACTCTGTCCCTTGTAGGAGTTAGCTGAGGTCAAGCGAAAGATGTAAAACAAAGCTGATGAAAACGACTGGGGGTGGAGGCTCACGAGGTTGCGCTCTGATTTTCTTCGGAAAGAGGAATACGAATATTCACTGCCATCAATGATTCATAGCTGGTATGAACGTCTTTTTACTGTCCTCCCGAAACTGTCTTATACCAGAAACAACTTTGTAAAAGGTTTGCTGGTTTATTGCAGCCAAGTGGTTGAAAATTTGGAATCCTAATTAGTTGAAAACGAAAATCCATTCAGATTTTTCCTTTGACCATAAGGTTTTGGTGGCCGTTGTGACAAGCACAAGTCATAATGTGAGTAGTCCAATACCTACTTGGAGCTTAAATGCAGAAATAGGT
The DNA here is from genome assembly GCF_000715545.1 of Opisthorchis viverrini. Lineage (NCBI taxonomy): Eukaryota > Metazoa > Platyhelminthes > Trematoda > Opisthorchiida > Opisthorchiidae > Opisthorchis > Opisthorchis viverrini. The sequence continues at coordinate 436,000 of NW_008751877.1, read as the reverse complement.
CCTCGAGTGTTGTCCCTTGATAGGGAATGAAATTAGCTTTTGAACAGTTTGTAGGGCTGATGCCTTCAGTATAGTCTTTCTTAAACTATATTTTATGGGACCGTAGCGTGATCTGAAAGGCTAGGGATTCACAAATGAGGCACAGAACCACTAGAGCATTCTAGTTTCAATATAACACTTCGTTTTTTTAGTGACATAGTGGGGATGAAAGGCAAATACCAGTACTTTCCAATTGGGATTTCACCCTATGGCTAAAGTCAATCTATAGCAAAAAGTCGAGGAAAATTTCAGCTGTTTCATTCTTATCAGTATCAAAGTTCAGTTGGATCTTCGTAATCTTTTCACTGGCCACAAATTGCGACGAATATTCTAACAGAAGAGAACAACTCAACAAGTCACAAATGCCCTTATTCTTGGAACCAGTCCACAACAAACAATGTGACTGAAATTTGGTGGCTTTATGTTCCTATCGCACCTTTATGTACGAATTTACTTGTTTCCAATTTTGTTTTGTTGCGACTAATTTTACGCATATCGCTCCTCGCAAAAAAAACAGCGATCTTTTTACAATCTATATTCCAGATTTGGCGATACGGGAAATTAGGAAACAGACGCCTCGAGAAGAAATGGTCGAATGGGAGAGCGACATGGGACGTAAACCCGCTACTATAATTGTGCGTACTGTTCGACTGCAGAAAAAAGTCAGGGTCATGCTGAAATGCGGGGAAAATGTGAACCGTTGTTAGCCGTTTCTTGACTCTGGGTATATTGGAAACAGGCGGCGTTGTGGTCAGGACAGTCTTCCAAATATCTAGGCTAACTATGAGTTTCTCGCTCCCGACTTATTTTGATTGCCTGCCAACTTGGCCTTCATAAGCGAAGTTGCCATCAGTTATTCAATTCCGTGCAACCATGAAAAATTTACTAAAAGGCATTTCACTGGAAAAAAACGGACAAGAAATTCTCTGTCATGTCATTCTTTAGGGATTAAATTAACTACTGGTAGAGCCAGTAAGATCTGTACGGAAACTGGGTGGGGCTATATTAGAAGAATATCAGGATTGCTTGAATCGTTTCCGTGACGAACCGTTGCTTTTCGACGAGTTTCATTGTGCTACTTCTGTTTACTATGATCCAATCCCATCTAGCAGAACGGTGATACAATAAATGGATGCGGAAGTGAAAAACAGGTAAAGCTATTCTGTGAGTAACGCCCACTGTATCACCATTTGCGCAGCCATAGGCATAGAATTGGTCCGTACTTTGCTAATACAACCAAGACTATTAAGCAGGACCCATCCAGTCATGAATGAGGAAATATTGTGCAGGCGCTACAAACATTGTGAAGATGTTATTTGCTAGCAATTTTTAGTGAGGGGTTTTCTCCGTGATAGACCACTCTCCCAACTAAGGTCATTCAGGCCTCTCTACGTGATTGACCTTTGCTGGAAGATAGCTTATGACTTTCTTCAACTTAAAAACAGAAATCGTATTTTTTCACCGTACAGTGTCTTTCATTTCTGCCTCAGCTGTACTGCCTTTTGTTCTAACTGCTCCGGAGGTGCATATGAACAGATTAAGCAGTGACACCACCCGTTGTCACGCCTTGGGGTAATAACATGTGGTGACTTGGAGGAAGGTGGGTGGAACAACATTGAGGACAATATGGACGTGGTCCGAAGACTGACCTTCACGGAACACTTTCGTGAAACTCTTTTCCGTGAACTTCTAATAACGGTACTGAAAAAGTTTATAGGAAATTACTTGCAAACCCTTAGGCACGCCGTTTCTTAATTTATATGGTCGTGAATATTGTCTCCATTCATTCATGTAGAACTATAAAAACAGGATGATCCCCTGGAGGCTTCTCTCATTTAACCCGACTGTTCATTATTTCACGAACGGGGTGCGTCAACTCAGTTTCCTGTTTCAAAAGCTGACTGACAACGCCAACATAAACTTTACGCATTTGGACGTGTCACCGAAAGCATCACCAGATGGATCGGGAATAAAAGTGTCTACATTGAAATCTTGTGTCACGATGGAATCCCACTGTCGAAGAACAGGACAGTAAGCGTAGCAAAAAGTATTTGGCCTACTTACATGCGCTCATTCTTTCCCCACAACAGCACCATCAACGAAGATGGGGTCAGTAGTAGTCAGTCAAGTAGTTTAGAGCGTCGTTTCCGCATCTGACAGAAAGTTGACCTGGAAATTATTGGACTGCCCAACAGTGTTTGTCTCTTAATATTAAGTTTTCGGTCAAGAGATAAGAAAGCTACGGAGAACGCCTGGGAATATTAACTTTTCAAAAACTCTGTGTGGTTGAGGCTCTTATTAACGTATCTGATCACGCGTAACCGCCTATTTCGTCGATGAGAACACTTGAAGACGCTATTCCCTTCGCCGCTACTTTTGTATAATCGAATGAAATCTCGTGGAATCCCAAAATTTTAGAGGTGACAGGAAGAGAGTTGCGTCAATTTCAATTAAACGTGACACCAAAAGTGACTTGATTTCCGATTGGTCTATAAAATCCCCCCCCCCCCCAAGGACGAGTCACGAACCTGTGAGGGGCTCTATCTTTCATCATTGCACGTTTCATTGCGTAGGGTTTCTGTTCACTTGGCATGTCTTCTTTAGCCCGTAAAATTATCTGATGATTCAATAACGAATCTAATTAAGTTGTCCATCCTCTCTTCTGACAATGAACCCCAACTCTGTACCTCTCAATTACGATGCGTCCCATCTGCTAGTTACACACACACGTATAAGGCTGATTCCATCCGAACTGTCTGGCAGCCTGTTCAGAGGAAGCTTGGATTCAATAGTGAATTTATCGATTTTCAGATTTCGTATGGAAAGTCCTCGTTTTAGCCACACAACGCACAATGGATCAGCTAGTGAACCTAATCATTGGCGTGAATGCAGTTGGGCTGCTGGCAAATACAACGGAAATAGTGTTCCTTGCTAAAACGAGAAAATCGAAGAAGTTCTATTCTCGAATGGACATGGTTCAAATCTCTGTAGATTTATTGAGCAACCTTGTAACGATTGCTCCATACATATTAATTAATCCCACTCCATATTATTCAATGTGGAACGAAGTTCGCTGCAGCACTCTGCGAACCCAAACCATGATGTGGGTCTTGATCTCTATTCGAGCGCAACTTAACACTTTCCTGGCTATATACATCTACATCAAGCTGTTGTTTCCTTTCATGAAGGTACAGGACAAGACAAAGTCGTTTGTTGCAATCATGTTGGCTACCATGACACTTTCAGCCCTGATCAGTGTGTTACCTCATGTTTTCGAGCTGACCCATGCCGTGGACCTTGGTGAATGCGTGTCTTACCGTGAACAAGCATTTGACCCAACAAAGCGCTTAGGGCTGCTTCTGTCTATAACCGTCTTGTTTTCTGTGGTACATAATTTCATTTCACCCGTGTTTCTGACAACCTACTTTTATAAGAAAGTGTTCACAGAATATCGGACCAAGGAGAATTCTGCAAGTTCGATGGTCTACAGAGAAGTACGAGTCCTTAGCACAGTGAATACCACGCTGTTTATCATTTGTCATTGTTTCAGCCACATGGCTATGGTTTTAGGTCGTTTTCTGGATAAGATAGACTTCACACCCGATTCTCAGATATTCAATGCAGCAGTTATTTGTTCCAGTGCCTATCCCACCGTGCGCCCGTTAATCTCTTTGTTCTACCGGAAATCATATCGCCATGCACTCACCGAACCACTTCTCAAATGTTTTGAAAAAGTGTTTCCCGAGTCGCAACGAGAATCAGAACGGAAGGACTCGGTAAAATAAAGTTGCTGTATGGCTGGCAGTGTTTATCTACGCAGAATCGCACCGTCAACTTCGGGACCAAAGGAGGCAAATCGCTCACCTAGTGGCAACTCCATACAAGCATTTGTGCTCCTCACAAACAAACAACCTCATTCATCACGAACACATGCAACCACAGACTAGTTTGAAAACCTCCTACGAGAAAAATAATGACATCAGCTCCCATTGTGACCTGTTCCTAACTTATCTTGTGATAGGTATTCAAATCACGTCAGGAATCCTCCTGTTTACGCACGCTTTTCTCTGCTGTACATGTTGATGCGTTTTTTGCCCTAAGTAGTGTTTCCATTCTTTTCACTTGCACTTGTTTAGTGCCACAAGGTCCAGCATGAGGACCCTCGCTTACATACCTCACTTCACTAAAGGGATCTGGTTCCCTAAGAAAGTCTATGTGTGGGCTAACCGCAACAACCGTTTCGTCTGCCCGATAACTGTATCTCAAAGGACTTGATATGCTTCTTCTGGTTTTACTTCTAGCTTTACTAGGGAATGCATTCCGATTAAAACGTCCAGTGCGCTTGCATATGTTTGTACAAGCTCTTAGGGGAACTCCGGCACACAGGATATTTCCTTGTTTACGATTTCCTCAAAAATCGGTTGACTGACTTCTCCATGAGGACGGATGCCTCAGAGCAAGTGGTTTTGGATAGTTGGTGGTTGATCAATCTTTGGGAGAGGAGTTGTCCATCCACTCTTTTTCCTGAAAGGATTGCTCCGTGGACGGGCACCAGCTTGTAAGCCATGTGGCCTAGGATTTCGAAATTGCTTTCTCCGAGCATCTCCTCCCCTTCTGCAGTTTCAGCTGTCTTTAGAGGCAAACTGACTCCAAATTTAACACCTTGGCTTCAAAGTAACCTCAATATTCACAAACTATCGTTAATTACCTCAGAGAAAAAAATCCAACAGGTTACTTTGGTCTTTCATATGAGACGTCGCTCAGGCCCGACATAGTTCAGTGAACTTACTGGCCGGAAGTTTCGTGGTTGGAACACAAATCCTGAATCTCGACTTCTTCTGTATAGGCTTGGACAACTTGGCAGTATCTTTCCATCGTGGTTCCTTTCGGACGCTCGAGGATTTAGTCAACGGCGGATCTCGCAGTGTGACGTCAGTGACTGGAAAATTGTGGTGGTATATACTAAATGCAAGTTAAATAGTCACTCGCTACCGAATAGAGTTGTATTCAACTACTAATCCGAAGAACACAAATTTTCCTACAGATTCATGTGATGCCCATCACTGGGGATTCATAAAAGGGGTGAAACAGCTACACTCTGCTTCACTCTTATCACTGAAGACAGCAAAATCTTAGCGGAAAGCTGTAGCACTAGCCAAAACTGCACTTTTTACATTATAAGTATTATAATTATTATACAAAAACTTTCGTAGTGTACTGTAGAGTGAATGGGTGCGATTTTTCCGGAGGTCAGATAGACCTTGACGACACCTACAGAGTAAATGAATATGTGGAATCCGAGCACGCTTTAACCAAATTTGCTCTCCCCGCGCGATCGAACTGTGCAGCCAGACGCACTTGAAAGTGACCGAAATTTGCGGTCCCATAGGTAGAAGACGGTTTTTGCTGTGTATTGAGTTGACGAAACTGGCTAGCTAAAATTGGCAAGGCAGGTGGTAGGGAACTAATGTACGAAAGCTTGGGAAAACTGGATGTGGTATGACGGACGGCATTTTAGAAGCTACACAAACTTCCATTAGAAGCTGGTCTTTGAAGAAAACTTTGGGGCTGGAAACTTGGGAGAACAACGTTTTAGATGATGGACTTTAGAGAACGGTACTCGGGGCTCGCTGGATCAATGAATAGCTTAATTTCCATCAGCGGTACGCCAGTTCGTATTTGAAAACCATCAGAATAAGAAGAGGCGATCAATGTCATTCATCACCCTAAAGAACCTTTTGAAAAAACTTGGGCATCGTTTGAGAGTTACCTACGTAAGACTGAGTGGTATTTTAGTGGTATTTACCGATATTTTTCGTGGAAGTGATCCAATGGGAGACTGACAAACGAGTAAACCCTGCCGAATGCACGTTGTTATGAAGGCAGTAGTTTTCAGGGTCATCACAGGTTACCGTACCCAATATAAAGAGAGTTGCCGTTTGGTCAGATGGGACAGAATACCGCATGTGTAGTCCATCGACTGTTTGCTGATGTCAGACCTGTTCAGATGGGCAGCACCTATTGACCACCTTTAAGATGGAGACACTGACTACTGCGTCCATAACCGTTACTTGGGTCGGGCTGGGTTGAATCACTCGGGAGTTCCTAAATGTTTTCTAGTGGATTCCATTCAATACGGGTCACAATGCTCCCTTTGGGCTTCTTTCGCGGTGCAGGTTCTGGAGCGTGATGTGCGCCGCTTGATTCGCACTACTAGCTGCCTGAACGAGGTCCATAGGACTAGGTGACTAAAGTCCTAAAGCATGTAAACACAGTTGGTGCTATCCTCCTTAGGAGCACAAATTTTATTCCCTGCAGCATATCGTCGTAAGATAATGTCAATGCGGAAACGTTCACACAAATTACAATCTAGTGCTATCTGACAGATCGTCTCATTTTTGCCTTGGCATATGTGATAACATGGTTACGGAATAACTCGGTGCATTCTTTGCCTGTGATGCTCTTGAATCGTCCATGTGTTTTAGAAGTCGGGTAAGAAATTCACTGTCTTTCAGGATTCTGGCTAGGTCCCTTGCATGTATTTAAATCAGAGCGCACATTTCTGACTCTTATTCATAAGGGGGTTGTGATTATGCTTTTACTACTGCTCATTGGTTCGGCTGAGAAAAAGCGTACGTTGCAGTCGGTATATGTAGGCTTTCACTGGACGGTTCACCTTGTGTTCACTATGTAAAAACTCACAGAATAATTGCAGTCCAAGAGGCCAGTGATCTGGTTTTTCGTTTGAATCTCCATCTGACTATTTGCTAGAAACGTCCATCGAACTGTCGGTGTTGCTCACTCAAGTTCACCTAGACACCAATCTAACCTTGGCAGCTCTAAAAAATCACTCAGTATTTGGGACTTCTAGTAACAAGGAAAGGGGATGACAAGGATTTGGAGAGTGGGTAGCTGCAGAGTAGTTTGTTAACAGTGAACAAGGCGCATCCAAAATATAATTTCTGACACTTAGCAATATCATCAGCTGAAAGTAAAATTTTGTTGCTGACCTAGATTCCTGTATCACGTAGCTTGTGACTGTATTCTTATCACCAATATGTTGTACGCAACGTCGTGCAGTACATGGTATAAAGATAACACTCACTACAGTGTTGTCGTCATCAGATACCGCACATTTAGGTCTTAGGTTAAAATCATAAGACTTTGATGAGGCACTGCGAGTAGCCATAATGGTTTCAACCTCCACCGCACGTATTTTGGGTGCACATAGGTTGTGCAAGCAGAAAACTTCACAACGGGACGAAGAGAACCATCCGGTTTGTGGATTTTCGGGGAATCGTAAAAAGACTGGCAGTTTTACCCTGGAGCATTCATATGGGTCTGGGTCTATATGTTTAAATTCCTCTCCTTTGTACTGAATCGTTGTCACATCTGTTGTGACCTTTTCTTTCTCCGCTTCTGTGACCTGTATTCTCCTGTCTTATCCAGTTTTGCGCGAAGCTAATTTTCTGCGGTTGAGATTAGTGATGTAGCAACGAGATTCGTCCATCCGATCTTCTGGGAGATGGAAGACGGAAATCAGTTAGGTTAACACCATTGATTTTTTAACAAGGTCGAAATTCAACCCATATGCAAAGAGCCGGTGTTGGCCTTCTGACAACTGCCATTACATATATATATATATATATATATATATATATATATAATGTCACATGTTTCCATTATACGTTTTCATTGCAAGGCACCCTTGATAGGATTATGCTTTTCAAGTTTGACACCTCTGGTTCCGGTAATAAAAGGGTTGCAACAAAAAATGCTTTGTTACAAAAAGCGTGATATAGATATTGGTACCCTTGCTATCTCCATGCTCGGACTCAGTTGGTGAACAAGTGCGTAGGAATTCCGTGATACACATTGCGGTTGATCGTGTTTTACTTTACGGTATGTCACTTGGGTAGTTCTAGTTTTGTGACTTTGAACCAAAATATTCATTCAAGTGGAATTTCGTCTCATCCTTTTTCGAAACAACTGACGGAAACGCATGTTTATATTAACCTCAGCATGCCATAATAACTGCGCTTTGAATGTACACGCTGCATAAAGCAACAGGCTCTTCATTGGAGAGCATAGATGGCCAAACGTAAACTAAAAACGACAAACCTGCGATATATGTGCATAAGCATATCAATGTTCAATGGCCTGGGCACAATTTTTGGGACGTGCAGCATAATATCAAGTAGTGTGAGACAAGGCTTACAACCGTACCCGAGAACTATTGATCCGTGACCTATTTTTTTTGGTTGGATCGCTTTTCTGACAATCCTGATGAACATTGAAAACTATGCTCCTTTACTTGCTTTGGTGTGTCTGGAATTACCAGTTATCTCTGAATCGACCCCATGTAATGGGCTGCATTCTTTGAGTGCGCCTGTCTACAGCCCTTATTCCAAAACAATTCGGCAAAATTACTTACGTCCTCTAATCAAGCGTTGTGTCGCAGTTAGGAGCTATGACGCGATCGTACTCCCTTTTCCTTCAAGCAGTACCAGTGGATCACAGAATCGTACAATCATAGTGGGTATTGGTGTGTCATTTGGTGTATCCAAGTGCGCCCATAATAATCAATGGATTTCAGGATGGACGCCCACCCATGGAGAAGTGCCGTATTCTTCGGGCTCATTGCATAATTCGGCTAGACGATCGAATGGGCCATTTCACACAGTGCTCGTGTATAAGAAGGGAGGCTTTGGAGAACCAGTCTTGTATATTTCAGAGGCTGGGAGAACGAGGACTACACCGAAACCTTTTCAGGCACTGTCCAGCACTGAAACCGAGGGACTGTAATTAAGGGAATTAACCATAATTAACATCGGAAATCTGACATGTAGTGTAGACCACGATTTAGAAAACTAGGTAGACCATTTAACCCAATAGCTAATTCTACCATCAGCTTCAGTGCTCTTCACTGGACACACTCAGCTCAGTTTGTGGACTATCACTGAGCCTTTCTATTTCGAGACAACAGCGGACAGTTAAACTAGAACAGGGCACCCTGGCGTTATTTAAACATAGTGATGGGTTTGCCTCAGCTAGTTTGTTTTGAAATAAAAACGTTCCAGAAATGTATGGCCAGTAAAGCACTACGCCTGTATTCAAAAAAAGTACCCCAACTAACTCTACTATACCAGTCAAAAGAACGGCTACTTGCTTTAGTAATACTGTAATGCACAAACTCGGCAAGCAAGACCCAGACCAGTCAGGAATTCTTTCGGGTAGATGTGCATTGATCCGAGTTTAACACTACTTCGTTTGTTTAGGCAAAACTACACACCACACGAGCGTTCCGGTTATCCTCGACTTAAAAGAAACTTTTACCTATTGTGAAGGGTCAGCTTCAGGCAGGTTTGATCAAAGCAAGGTTAACCAAGGTCTTTAACTCTACTTCATGCTTCTTAGTCTCACAATCCGAAGGCTCTTCCACAACAAGTGTTCGTTGATTATGCCCCCTCCTACATTTCTCGTTCGATCTTACCGTTGACACTGGAATGGACGCCTCAACAGACGATGAATCTCGGTACAAAATTTACATCCAGTGAAAGAATAGTACACTTAACGGAAGACACTACGCACAAAGTTGCTGAGAACTGTTAGCTGACCCACTGCCGGTTTCGCCCAATTTTGCGTCGGCCAGGTAGGTTTTCACCCACTTTATACTCTACTTGAACATTGTACACAAACGACGGAACGTGGTCGCTTACAGTTATCAAGTCAACGGGAGTCGAAACTAAACCACCTGTTTGAAACATCAGACTACGTGATACCCCCTTGTTATCTGATGGTCATCAGTCCGTACCGGAAGTGATCCATAATTTTGGCGTGGGTTCTGTACCCTTAAAGTACAAAGTCCTAATCTATGAGTCTCCATTCCCATTCATCTGCGTGAAGGTCAAGGAGGAAGAACTTGTGCTTGCTTAGAGGTATGCATTTCCGGACAGCTGCATAAGCCAAGGGTGTGCTAAGGGATATATAATCAGTGCAGGCCTTTCCAAGATGCAAGCAAATTTTGGTGAATCACGCCATTCGTGAGGTCATAAAATAAGTTCGACTGAAACAACAGGGTTAATTTATGGTCGCCAAACCTAACCTCTATACTTCGAGGCTCTTAAGCATCCGATCATCGGTACCAATGCAGCGCAGCTGGCGTTAGATGGTGCAGCGTGCTGGAGATTGTGGAGGAGCGAGTTCTTGACAGCAAATCAGAATTACTACATCAGTAAATAAAGTCGACCATACTGAGGTTACTGAGGCAAGCAGTTCGCTTGCTCAAACAGTGTCCATCGAAAAAGCGCCACTTCTCACCCGGAACTCTTGTTGGTGGATGGTCAGTGTGGGTAGATCATGACAAGAAAACTGGAAACAAGGATGGTTACAGTCAGACTGAGTGATTTTGGATCTTCACATCTCCATTGTTGGAGTACATGTGGTTAACCTTCCGCGTAGTTTGTAACCCTATAGAACGTGTCGAATGGCCAACTCCAATAGAAGGGATTTGTCACGTTTAACGTTCTCTATGGATGAGCCCCACAAATTTTTGCTAAGTTAACCTCTATGGATGAGCCCCACAAATTTTTGCTAGGTTAAGCCCATTCTCGGCCCTTGCAAATTTCACACGCCATACGCTGCTTATAAGCAAGGAGAAATTATATTCCTTCATGCTTATTTGAACGGAAGGTGAGAGCACTTGGGACCACTTTTTCTCGGTCTTGAACAGCAGATCCAAAACTTGAATATAGGCTCCAATAACTTCCCGTTTTTCATCTAAAAAATGCTTTTATGTTGAGACATAGCACGAGTTGAGATGGATCTGATAATTTTTCCGTCTCTTGTAAGACTGATCGGAAAAGACGATGCTTTCTCTACGGACCCTTTTTACTGACTGAATTGCTGGATTTTGTTTCGCAAGTTTGACTGGTAATTTTGGGAGAGATCATGAAGTTTCACGTTAGACGAAACGCTCTCAATCACGATTCATCATCATCATCATCATCATCATCATCATCATCGTCATCATTATCAGCTGTAAGAACCGCGTGTTTGTCGTACAGTAGCTGTACCTGCCACAGTTTCATCCACCGATGACTCGGGGAGGTGGGGTGGGTAGCTGTGCATTGCAGGCGGCAGCTGATAAATTGGTGCTCAAATACAGGTTTCTCAGTGGACTTTTAAGCGGGAGGATTGGGAATACACCTATACATCGAAGGCAATAGCTTGGATGCACGAGCGCCATTGAGGGCCAATGTCGCTAACCACTGATGCGTCCCGTTTCGGGGTTCCTATGCAGGGAGGATCTTTAGTCAAGCCAAACATCAAAATGTCTGAAATGGTCTACAAATCAGTTAGCGTTTAATCTGTGAAATGAGTTCCGAGAGACTTAGTTGGAAAGTGTGCAAAGGTCCGCGTGCAGTGCAGCCCCTGGGTGTTGGGTAGAAACTGCAAGTGGCAAGTTTCCGAATAAGGGTCTAAAAAGAGGATGAATACCCCAACGTTTGGAAGCAGGTCATTGTGGAACGGTCCGATCAGCTCCTCTCGTATATTGGCTGTTGCCTCGATTAAGACAAATACAAAATCCACGTGATGATATTGACCGAATCCTCAAGTGATCATTCATATGTGACTAGTGATAGTTTGTGAGAAGTGAGTATGTTTCTAAACGTCCACTCACAGTCCACATACACATGGAGTAGTTCTATTACGTAAGGTTGATTGTTGGCAAGTCGATTATTGACGAGTATCTAAAGCATGTAGTAATTCTCCTATTCTCAGGAATCAAAACGTGTACCCCGCACAAAACAAGCGAATAATTTTATTGTTGGACTGTCGTGTTGTCATGGAAGAGTCGCCCTCCCTAATTGTAGTGAGATGAAAGAGAACACGGTGTTTCATTGATTCGAATATGGCCAAGATAAATGTACAATGCACGTCAGTTAAAATGCCTGTATGACGAATGACCTATCAGAAAAACCGCCCCGCCAACTCCCCGACAAAATGACCCAATGAAAGTGCAAAATTCCGTTGACAATGGCCAGTTGCTGCACACTTAAATACTCAGATCAACAGTTAAACTTGTGCCTGTACCTCCAGACACCCAGTAAATATGAGAGTCACTCAGTTCTCACATCTGGACGACCAACGAAGACTACTGTCCCAAAAAACACAGTATGTTATTAGCCAGGTCAGCTAATTAAGTAGTCACATATCTTCTTTGATAGTCTCAGCTGATGAACACCATTGTATGGATCCGGATGTTTCGAGCAATCTATTTACCGGGGTAACTTACGGGTGATTCCCTATGTATGGCATGCAGTCCATACTCAGCAGCTCGGCCTTGCTGATGAGTTCAACGGCTGAAAAGTGTGAAGCTATTGATAGGACTTCGTTCTGATCAATCTTAGGCTAGACTGTGGTTTCAATTCCGCGGAACTCACAAACACAGCGACGAAGAGAATGCCGACAAGTATGTACACAAATCGGCTATAAAATTGAATAGTGCAGCATATCACGTTCATGGTTTGGAAAATTGGTAATAAAGTGGGATGTGGTCCCAGGGGTGGAGAATGCTCAAAAAACAAAAGAGCAGATTCAGCAGCCTGTTGTAGATGTATTCTTATGTATCTTCGTGGCATTTTAAAACAATTTCAGACTCCTGCTCCCCATCGGAGTAAAGTCCTCCCGGAGCGAATGATTTCCATTTTTCTTGATATGTTTATCCCTCCGGGGAGGGAAATATCGCTTGAGGAATAAAATCGCAAAATGTTAAGTGGAGAATCAAGCTTTTCGACGACTGGGTTGTTTGTATTAGTGACAGTGACAAATATGTGGCTGATTCCTTTCAGAAACCGATAACTCCATATCGTGCTATAGGGGCTCTTTTGGGAACTTGTTCCCAGCCCACAGCTTTTACACAGCGTCATTTAAAAACCAAGTTCGTTTCCAGTATGTTAAGGGCACAAGTAGGTGAAAGATCTAGGTTTGCAATCGGTCGTTTTTCCCCAGTACTTTATTCGCATCACCGCATAGCAGTTAATGGCGAATACTTAAGGTAGATTTTAATCCTATTAACTAGCTAGTGATGGTTGCGGAATCAGTATATCCTTCTCCACTTCCTGATTCCTCCGAATGACATTCAGGTATTTGTACTTAAAATGGGCAAGTGAAAACAAATGGCAAAACCTCGCAAACTAATCGTGACCTGATGAGGCACACGCGGATATTCCGTTTTAATTCAGTCGACTACCGATCACGTACACAGGTCGTACTGTGACCGGCCTTCCACAAGGCGAATCGGTTCAGACGTGATTGCTATTCGGATGACGGTCCAGCTTCGCAAGTAGTTGTCAGAACGTAGCCTTTTACCGGCTCATACTGGCACGAACTCAGTTGTCAGCACAAACAAAGACTGAGGTCATAAACTTGAAAATTCCAACATTTAGTAACACAATATCCAGCTGAGATTTTGAAATCATGAAGCTGGGTTCAACGTCCTTTCTCCAAATCAGCGAGACATCCTCAGACTGTGGAATTGTGGAATTCATCGATTTACTGACTGAAAATTCAAAAACGCCTCCAAATGTGGTATTTAGATACCCTTCATTAAGGACTCGTTTATACGTATAGTTTGTATACGTCTGTTTATGGGATTTTCAAGGCAACTTTCCAAGGAGTCCAAGGTTTACATCATGTCTATTCTGGGCCATCGAATATATTGTAGCACTAGTTCTTTCGGCAAGAATCCGGTTTGAACGAAACGCTTTGAATACCTTCTCCTGATCTTCCATCACTCATAAATGTTTGGAAACCGTATACCGGCTGTTCACACTGGGCTTGTTCGGATTATTATCAACAAGCCAGTCGGCAAGCCAGGGCTGAAATAAGATGGGAAAGATTGGTGAAAAATAACTAAATTTAATGAACAAGAATGTTTGGAGACAATCAATTGGAAGACGTTTGGGAATTTTCCATTAGGGTGTCCTAGACTGAAAAAAACAAGGACGAAACATCCGGGTTCATCATGAAGACAAATCCCCCAAATCAATATATCGTAAATCTTAGTCATCCCCACTAACCAATAGACAGGAACATCAGGCTGAACACCCAGCACTGATCAAGTCACTAGTCATAAGGAATCTCACGGATTGGTTTCCTGACTGCCCTAAAACCCAATAAACCTACTTACTTATTAACTTGGCCTGACGAAGCTTTTTTGTCAAAAGCGAAACGTTGCCCAGCAATAAATTCACCGATTGTTTAGCAAATCTCTCTGAAAGTTTGGAAACATTTCACCTGTTACAATTGTAATTCAAAACACACCTAAGTGAATAACGGATGCGACGTATCGGTCACTCATGCAGTTTTTCCATCCATATTCAGCTGCTTCAGAGTATAAAAAGCAAGTTTATAGAAGACTTTAGAAAAACGTTAGTCCTACTCATTTCCTCTAGAGACTTGCAATCTATAACCAGCACTAAACTCACTAAACTCAGAATTATACCACTACATTGTGATTGACGTATCTTGAACGAAGAAAAACAGGCACATCCGAGATATTGATCCTATACATTTGAATGTTCGAGCATTACCTTATCTCAAAATGTTGTTTAGGAGTCTGATTTCCCCATGTCCTTCGGCACACCTTTCATCCTGTCTGTTTATTCTGTCCAACAGTCACTTAGATTGGTAATTTTCACGACGGATAATTAACTGCTTGCTGGTGTCTCACACTCATGTCTACCGGATTTACGTGTCAACACTGTTGGCAGTAGTATGACTTGGGTCTGCGTCGACAGTTATTTCAGCCATCATGTTTGGTTGCAAAACGCTGAGACGCTGCCGGTCAGTTATGATTTCGCCAGGCCTGTTTCCTAAATCTGCGATAGTCTGATGACTTGCCTCAAGTTCTTTTGTTGCGCACGGTTGGTATTCGTAGATAATTGTTGCCCCCAGTGTACAGTGTCACTTTAAACTATCGTAGAAGAGGTTTCACGATGCTCGTTGAGAACCGTTTCCGTAAGCAGTAATTGGAAAAGATTTCACGATTGTGAAGGTAAACTGTCAGCGCCAGCTCCATATAAATCTGTCAATCGATCCTTTCTGGCATCCAAGTGGAGACTTAAGTGTTCTGAGGAGAGCGTGCATACACCTCCATTTTTCGTAGTTGGAGACTTCCTTCTGTTCCTTGGCTTTCACGTAATCTGTGGTTGTCCAACTTTTTGGTTCACGGGCTCACGGAATGTCAAAGGCAGTAGAACAAAGGTTTCTTTATTTGCTCTTGAAAAGTTAACTTCTTGTTTTTACATTCAGTTAATTTGTCTCCTTATCGAGCTATAATCCATGCTCTAAAATGTAATGGTTTTTATCCTCACTTCTTCGTGTATCGATGGTAAAGGTTTCGGAAAAGGATGGTTGCACAGCGAGATTTCGTGCACATCGGGCTGCATGGAGTTTGTTTTTTCCATCAAAGATCTATTATCCAGGAATCAGCCTATTGTGAAGGCAGACAGAACCAGATCACCTGATATAAACTTCACGCTTGAATGTTGGGTGTTTCAACGTCCCACCTGACATGTATTGTGTTCGACTACCCCTCGAAATCTGCCAAGCTCAAACCGGGATGGTGATTCGTGAACTGCACACTGCTGCTGGGTTTCAGCAAAGTTAAGACAGCTTTTTAGTATAAAGTCGAATTCTACGGGAATGTAACAGCCGCAGTGGAATTACCTAAATTTCCTCAAAGAATTTAGAGGTGACGTCTTGTGAATCCCACTGCGTAAGGCTTTTCAGCATGGATAATCGGTCTGCATAATCAATTATGGGGAGGCCTTATACTATTCATAATCAAATGTCTTCAAGATATAATAATATTTTTCGTGCCAATTGATGGACAACCTGAACTATCACCTGAAAATACGTAAACAATGCATGGAAATATTGGAAGTTTATATTTGATTTGAGACCGATATTTCTAGGTGGTTAGGAAGGTAACAATAATTGATTCACAGCAGGTCTTGCGTGTGCCAGTATACATTAGAGGCCTTCGCAGCCAATGGCCTACCAGACACGAGCTGGAAACTTCTTCAGTTCTTTAGACAACGATGCCCAACAGATTGCCATTAGCACTTGGAAAACCAGCACCAGCCTCATCAACTGGGGATAGCGTTGCTTTCCATTCTGAAATGTTGACCAGTCGATAGATACAATGCGACTTGACGCTAAACCATAGGGGAAGCAAAACAGGACACGAATGCTTACGTTATTTATAAACTCACCGTTTTAGATGCTCTGTTTAGATTAACGATGATGTGTCAGAAGGGACTTAAGGTAAGTGTTGTGATCTGTACAGATAGGGTAAATTGTCTTTCAGATGAGCGGATATAATGATTTGTCTAGCTACTTGTGATGATGAAGTCATTGGAATTTCGGTTATCTTTCCAGAAAAGCATATCAATAGAAAGTTATTTTAGTCTTACGTATGGGAACCTCATTATAGTTAAGGACCCAAACTCCACAGACTCCACCAAAATAACCCATACCATTTCAGTGATTTTTGTGGACTTTTTCTGCGTCAATTTACTTGTATCTTGCAAAGATACTTTGCGGAAGCCCATGTGAATTGCTTAATCTAAAGCACGACTTTGTGTCTTCTTTCGCTTTTCTTGCTTGACTATGATACACCATTCCCAGCAAGTCAGAACTTTAAGAACGCTCCTAATTAGATCACTAGGCACAGATTTGGGCACGATCGTCCAGGGGCTTATTTGGTGTGTGTGTCATTCGCATATACAAATTGTGCAAGTATGATTGCTTTCACTTCCATTTAATGTTAGAACCCTAGTTGATTGTCACGATGCCCACATAATCCTTATATCATTCAATAGCGCTGTCTATTTTAGTCGTTGCCGCACTTTCCTGCAGAGAAGACTTGTTTTGAGCTATAGATTTTGATAATGGGTTTGATATTTTCACATATGGATGTCTATCCAGCCAACTGGACAAAACAATACTATAAAAACTCCCCTGAAATTACAAGAAATTGTATCTTACAAAGTCTCCTACGCCTCATGGGTCGGTGTATTTCTTTGACTACAACTCATCACAATTTTACCACAACATATCTAACCGCCCATTTATTTGATTTCAAAAACAATGAACGAAGTCCATTATTCTCAAAGACCTAATACAATTTAAAATACAGCAAAAAGGAGCGTTATCTGGTCTTCAGATAAAAGAACAACACCCAGCGTGGGGTTACTTGAAGTTTTTGCAAAGCAATCAGACGCAAAACAACAAAATTCCACGAGCTGGCAAGGCCTTCATAATTTATTGATTTTGAACCAGTGCGGTACACGTGTGTGCTGAAGTTACGAGACAAAACATATCATACGATCATCCAAAATAGTACTTACGATGGGATCTTTGGGCTTTTGCTTGCAGACCTCTGTCAGCCCACGTAACAATGTTGGATTTACATGCCGAGTAAGATAATCCTTCGCGGTGACTCTATAAGGTATGGGTTCCATCACGGCTGTGGGAAGAAAAAATAAGCTGTTGATGCATACCTATTTGAGCAGAGAATAACTAGTCAAAAGTGAGAGAACCTTCAAGTTCTCCTACCAAGTACGTTATCATAAAACTGAATCTCCAAGGGCTACTTGATTCTCCGCTCTTTACAGGAATGTTAGGTTTTGGGTCGATATGTGTGTGACGAAGAGAAACGTTTGTTTCCCAGATGACAATCTTATCTGCTGTGCTAAAGTTTTCAGCCATTTTCCTAGCGGACGGATAATCTGAGCCGTCAATCACCTCATGCTATAAACAATTACATAGTATTTGAGCGGTTATTTTCAACATGCAAATACTCATGCACAGCGTTGGCTGCGCAACATTTGTACTATTTATTGAGAAGAAAACAACAATCGGTCTGAAGGGACCCGTCAGTGGTTAAGCCGTCATTTTTCAAAAGAAGCTAGTCCGAAACTCATTTACTGGACTACACGGGAACGGTCTAAGCATTTTGCTGTATTTCGACACACTGAAGTTATCAAATGATTAGAAAGGCGACTAAGACTTGGTCGATTTCATCGAAAACATTCATGAAGAGTTTCCGTCAATACCAGTTATAACATGTGGTCGACCAAGCTTCACGGATGTCTTATGGAAGAGGAAGTTTTTCTTGTTATTTTCAATGGTTTTATGGCTATTAGCCTTTTGTTCAGACATTGATCACAGCGCCGGACGTTAATTCCAAATTACGTTCATTAGCATTTAGTGTTTCTTTAGTTATATCTAACTCCAAATTCTTACAATGAGTCGACTTTTTTCACTCTCATTGATGTGGTTAGGGGTTAGTATATGATGGAACAGGGAGCGACACGTGGTGGGAAGGGTTATGTATACTAGCACACTGTTTTTATTAAGTTTCTTCTTTTTTGCATACGTAAGTTGACGGTAATAATAAAAATCCCAGTATCTGAGTGCACACGTGAAAATTTTGGCTACCGTTTAGTTTGCGGACATTTTGTAACCGCTAGGTGCTAAATACCTACCAATACCCACATGATTTTTTAATCTCCTTCTCAAATGAATGCAAACGACGGCGTTAAATTAGTCTGATATTTCAGTGTCACATTAGCAATAACAACGCGATACTCAACCAGGTGTCCCAAAATCAACACCGGTCAGCTGAACACATCATTCCTTAACACAGCATGGGCCTTCTACTTATTTACTGATGCTCTCTATGTGGCGCATCAAATTTTAATCTCCTTCTCAAATGAATGCAAACGACGGCGTTAAATTAGTCTGATATTTCAGTGTCACATTAGCAATAACAACGCGATACTCAACCAGGTGTCCCAAAATCAACACCGGTCAGCTGAACACATCATTCCTTAACACAGCATGGGCCTTCTACTTATTTACTGATGCTCTCTATGTGGCGCATCAAAAGTGGCTGAAGATGGGGACAGAAATGTTTTACCATGTTTTAGAGAAGCCAAAGATCTGTGGAAAACAAAGGTATGTTGCTCTAACGTATCCAACGTATTCTGGGGCTCAAAGTCTCGCGAACGAGGGTGTTGCCCTTTGGGGACATTGCCCATTACAAGATAACCTCAAATTTGGTTCTTGTGCAGTTAACTAATATTTCAATAAATTAAGCAAAGCAAAACTGACGATATAAACATGAAACCATATGGGTGAAATGAGAAACGACGCGTATTGTTAATGCACAGTTTGATGAATTCTTGGGCATGGCAAACTCGTAAGATAGTTTGTTTCCTAGATCCCTTGCTTTAGGTTGAAGAAGCACTATCAAGCTTATGTGATAGCTGTTAGGTTAATGCCTCAGCCTGCATACCAGAATCTTTCATCTGACCAAGCGCATAAAAATTTTGCAGGTCGAATTTATGAGAAAATGTAATTCCTTTGGCTTTGACGTGTCAGATAATCAATCACATTATTTCACAGATGCTGAGTGCTGCCAAGAAATGGTCTGTGGGTTGTAAAACTATATCATTTGATCCACAATGGTGACATTCTTGGGATAGAAGTAAAAGTAAGCAAAAAACAACTAAGCTCACGAGAAGCGCCAATAAAGGACTCCAAGTATTGTAACAAGGGTGGCGAAGCCCATGCTGATGGTAAAGTAGAAAAAATACTACGGCTCTAGAACTAGGGTATAAAGAGGGAGAGGTTAGTTGACAGAAATAACTTGGATAAGACAGCCCAATAACGATTTAGATGGGCTGTTTCATTGTAAGAGTTGGTGCGGTTTACAGTGGAAATACTCCCCACCCTGGTAAACCTTAAATTTTTGTTATCGTAAACTTTGTTTTTGGGGCATTTGCTAGTTCTGCAATATTCTATACAAAAATTGTCACAGAGAAGACGTTTGTTATAGTAATTTGCTTAACATTCTGAAGTCACCTTTTGGCTGGTCTGACGGTTTTCTCTTGACAAGGGCAAGCCTGTTTTGCATCAACGATCCAACTTTTCCACTTTTATGACGACGGCTTGAAGCCCTTGAAACAGACCATGTAAGTTAAAGACAATGACTGCAATAATATAAGCCCTACTAGTTCATGGCTCAACAAACATAAAACATTTGTCAGCAAACTATTTGACTTTTTTCCCAAGTGGAATAGAAAACATACGGAGAAAAACAGGAACACTCCCTTACTCCAAAATGAAACCATATCATTTTAGATTTTGGTTGTTGTCTCACTGATGAAACGGCCGTCTGATGCCATATAGAGGATATACAAAGCTAATATGTTATTTCAGTTGCTATTTTGTGAGACAGCGTAAAGTTCGCTCACTTCTTCAGAATAGTGAAACCGGTGGTCGGTCCCAGCATGGAGGATTTGAACTTGTTAGATCCGGTTAATGTTATCTTCAGGTTTTATTATCAAGGAATAGTTAATTAAAATAAGTTACACAATTTTGAATTCGTATGCTGACTCTGGAATATGAGTTATTCTTTTTAAGTCCGCAACTTCCTCAGTTAACACTAAGATCGCCATCTCTGGACGCATTTAATGTTA
Source organism: Opisthorchis viverrini (assembly GCF_000715545.1). Lineage (NCBI taxonomy): Eukaryota > Metazoa > Platyhelminthes > Trematoda > Opisthorchiida > Opisthorchiidae > Opisthorchis > Opisthorchis viverrini. The sequence continues at coordinate 415,403 of NW_008751877.1, read as the reverse complement.
CCTAATGCGTACGGGGACCAAATTGCTCAAAATCCTGATTGAGGACAGTGGCAACTTAGAAACTCCTCATACAGTAATTTACGATCTTTGGCATATAAAGATGGAATGTGATGTAGATGAACCTAGAGGAAATACACAGAATTTATTTGCCTATCAAAGCACTTGGTTCTCATAATCGTCATCATCATCATCATCATTGTCAGCTGTAATAACCGTTTACTTGTCGTACATTGGTTGTAACTGTCACAGTTTCGTTCACCGATGATTCGGGGAGATGGGGTAGGCAGTTGCGTATTGGAGGTGGGAGCTGATAAATTAGTGCGTAAATACAGCATTGCAGGTGGACTGTGAATTGGGTGGATTGGGAAGGGAGCTATGCATTGAAGGCAATAGCTTGGATGCATGAGTGCCATTAAGGGCATAACTGGGTCATGTCTGACAATGTCTCTAACTATGGATATGGCCCGTCTCGGGGTCCCCATCCAGGAAGATAGCAATGACTAGCGCAGCTGAGTTTTCTGGTAATGGCTTTTATACTTCGCTGCCAAGCAGTTGTTTGACCGCCTCTGGCTCTCTTCCACCCTTCACGTGGTCGTGAGAAAAAGCCCTTCGAGGAAGTCAGTCGACTGGCATAAGCAGCACTTGGTTATACATTGATAGCAAAATTGAACATACTTATGCTTTGTTTACTCTGATTTGTAGAAAGTCTTAGCCTCAGGAGGCCGTTTTAGATTAACCAAACATTTCGCTTTGTTTGTGGAAAAAGCGCATCAATTTAATTTTGGTTTAGTCACAACTTCAAGACTATTGCGTGTCGTTTCATTTTGGTAGAACAGAACAGCCAATGGAGTTGAAAACTGAAGTCGCTTAAGGCATGGGTTTGGGCCACAAAGCGTTTATTTGATTACTTGGAAGGTAAACCTTGAAATATTTGTCACTCTTGTGCACTATAGCATGACAAAAACATCGGCTATGAATGGCATAAAACAGGATTATTCTCCGAAACGTCAAAGTGTATCCGTGTTTACAGTTCACGACACAAAATCTTCCTTCCCAGCAATGAGGGCTTTATAGACTGATGCGTGAACATTTTCACTCCAACGCAGTGACGACGGGTCTGCCAAACCTGAACTGGAACACGCACGATGGTAACGCTGTAAGACGGAATTTCCGGAACATTGGTTATGTCACCCGAAAAACTGCCAAGATGAGACAAAAAGCTTGTGATGTCGCTTGTGCTTGTGATGTCGGCCGAGAGGGTAACGCTGTTCAAAGCGGTAGTGCACCAAATTTTTGTATCCTCAGCCAATAAGAGTACACCAAGAATGGGAAGTTTTTACAATTTCAGCGTCAAATGCTGTGATGTGACAAAAATGGAAGTTGTGAACCGTCATTGCTACATATTAATTCACCTTAATTAAAAACAATGTCTGATAACGAGTTCCTTCGACATAATGTGCAGTTTATAATGAAATGATTTAAAATGGCTTTTGTTTAGCAGCTGAGCATTTCAACATCAAGAACAAACTCACTATCTTGGAAAAAGAACCGAATCTCTTTTTCAGCGCTTGCAATACTATCACTACCATGAAGGGCATTTTGCTGATCATCGGTGCCATAAAGTGCTCGCAGGCTAAGGTGGATAATTCATTCAAAAACGGAAAACTACCTTGTTGGTACTAGGGATCTCGCCTTCACCGAATTTGCCGGCCCAATTAGCTTTTGCCAACTCATCACGGCGTTATCCTTTGCCAGTACTAAAACACTTATTGGTCCACTGCTCATATAAGATACCAATGAGGGAAAAAACATTTTCCCATAATGTTCGGCATAAAGTTCACTAGCCTGTTCTGGAGTCAGGTGGACTCGTCTTTTCTGAAGAAGATTCCCGCAATGAGCGAAATTCTCACACTCACTTGGATTATGAAAAACTGATTCTGTAAAATCTTCTCTTCTATTTCATCCGAAAAACGGATAGCCTCGGGTTTAATGATAGCTAGCGTTCTTTCAATCGGTATATGGGGGAAATTCGGATCTTCCTCCATTTGGCTGAAAAAATTCGAAAAATTGCCCACGGGGGTTCCTTATGACAACCATAAGGTCACGAATCTTCATGCAAAAATTTAGTCAGACTTACGGAGCTAAAAGGGGATCCCTCGTAAATGTTTAGTACGGTTAATTTACCGTTGTACGTTACCAGCGTTATTCATATTGTTTTTGGTAAAGGCAATGAGACTTTTGCCAAAATCCGATAGTTCCTCTGGCCGTGTTCAAAACCAGGGAAGCCGGTTTTGAAATTCCCAACCACTGTGGTGTTTTGTGCCTTTCTTTTGCTTTCTTTGAAACATTGCGTATTTTGCCAGTTGCATAGACATTTTTTTGTTCGAATACGAAAGGATATTTGTACAATTTTACGCAAGACAAAGGTGGTCACATGCTTCGACTTTCTGTTCTGTATTCGCTCGCACTCACAGCGGTCATTCGCGAGGTTCATGTGCTAACTCTTGTGTCAAAACATTTCAGACTATCTTGGGAATTTAACATGTGTGAGAACTGTCCATAAGATAACTTCTGGACTACCAGGATTGGATTATTATGTATTCCCTGACCTGGACCAACGACGAGCGCTTTTAGGGAGAACAAGTCTTAGTAATAATGTTTCATCTGAACTCTATCATCGTATACTCAATCTAAACTTTTTATTTTTATTTCTTTGCCACACAATCCTGGTAACGTAGCCTTTTGGGTAGTCGGACCACTACACCACAAGAAAACCAAAAGCTTAGAAGGACTAATCATTAATGCGGCATTTAATCGGCCCAAAGCCCTGCGGGATATCTGACTGATACTTCCGCAAACCTGAGCTCTAAACCGCTGGCTATATTTGGGCGGCGTCGCGAAAACGGATCACAACGCTGCAAAACACTAATAAACTTCGCCGTCCGAACCGCCGTTTCCAAATTTCCAGAAACTCAAACCATCCGATAGGCCCGATTGTGGTTGCAGAATTCATTGTTGCTCTCAGTTGCTGACCACTGGTGTTTTCCGTCCACGGTGTGTGTAAACTGCTCATTTTAGGGTGTCATCTAGCCAGGAACTTGACCGCCTGACAAGAGATTTGGACCCCTTACCTCACAGGCAGCCATGAAACCTGAACCATCAAGCCGCCTTCAACGTAATCATAGGGCATTACATTGCTAAGTATAATCACCAAGTTTAATGGGATTTCGTTGATGAAAATTTCAACCTTAAAAAACAGGCAGAACTTATCTGTAATCAGGTAAGATTATTATTTACGGTCGAAGCTGCGCTTTCTACGGATGTTTAACTTAAAAATCGAAGGAGCCGAAAGTCTCATTCTCACATGTTTTAAAACAAAAAATATCATTATGCAGCGACTGGGGCCCTATGCACCATACGTATGTATGTGTGGCAGATCTGTCAATTTACGGGTATTCTGCGGTCGCAAGAGTATAGAAGTTGCGTCTGTAGTTGTGATGGCTTTTTCGAAACGATTCGTACTATGTGTAGCATTGACGTTAATAGCGTTGCTCTCTCATCCTACGAACGAGAGAGTAATCTGATGCCTTGAAAACCCGACGTTTTCAAGTTATTATTAACGTTTTCCAGTAGGGAAATCTAATAGTCTCACGGCCTGTTTATAACGGCTTATTTGATATCTTAAAAAGATCCGTTTTATAAAATCTACCGGATAAAAATGAACGACGGGGTGGAATGTAACTCCACAAATGTTCTTTGGCAAAGTAAGGTGGTATCCGGCAAAAATTCCTCTAATGAGGGATGCGTTCAGTGTCACAGCGGGGACTGGAATCATCAGATTATCCACAGTTATAAATCTATTTATTAGCAAACGGTTGCAAAAGAACGGGACACGAATGAATGCGAGGCAACCCACGATGGGCAACTACCAGAATGGATCTATGATCTGCACAATCTTAATCCATTTTTTGAGCCGGGATGTCATGCCGTAATCTACATTCCTCACTGAAACCAGGTGTTTACTGAATGTGTCACGGTAACAATTATGAAGTGCGACTAAGAGGTTATGCAACAGTAGTGATATTTATTCCCATCTGTTGGATGGTATGCCAACAGGTGTGATCATATTAGTACGCTAGAGCAAAGGTACAAACGAGAGGATTTGATAATGCCTGATAATAGCAATGATAATGTTTATTACCAGCTTGTGAGTGGCATACCGTCTTGCATGATCATACGTTCTCGGTCAGAATGAAGCATGACTGGGGAGTTGTGGAAGTGCGGATTGCGGATTGTGCGAAAAGAGAACAATATCATAAACAGTGGGAAATATCCGATGAAATAATAATAGATTTCCCTCCCAACTTGTAGGAAACAATGAGAATGAAGTTCAACTAGTTCAAAGACAGCCGGCTGGCATGAACTAAATCTGAAAGCCATTGCCGGCCATGAGTGACCTTGGGCGGTGGGCCAACGGCCGCAGTCGCAACGGGCAAAGGTGGAGATGGGATAATTCGAATTAGGAGTACACGGCGTTTTACCCCAGAAAGTCGCTTCAGTCTTTAACTAAGCAGACTCACTGGTTGCGCTTTTGCAGGGGACCCAGGCTCAGGGAGTAGTTTGGATGGTAACATGGTGCTCATACATAGGGCCACCCAAACACCGTATACGGATTTGAATTTGAGAAAGAGGCAAGCCGAAATCGTAGCAGAAAACTGGACTAACCAAATTTGAGCGAACATTCATCAGGTACAATAGAACTCGTCCCAGGGACGGAGCCGGATAAAAATTTGCTCGTAGTTGTGACTACAGGCTTGAGTGGGCGAAGGATTGCGGTCTACATTCTGAAGAAAATAGTTGTGGGATCGCCACCACACTGGGTGTGACAGTGCCATACCATCACTCAGCTGACACGCTCCGATTTATGGACAGCCCCGCAACGGACGTCAAATATGCCGCGATCGGAAAAAGGAAACGCTGTTCCGCGGTAGCCAGATCTGGGTGAGGCGGGTATTCACACGGTGAGTCGGTCGGATGCGAGGTCACAGACAATCTCCCTTTCGCTGGGGTCCATGTGAATGCAGACCGGGGACCAGCCAATTTGAATGAATAACAGTTCTACGGGGCGTTTGGGCAACCGCAGTCGAGGATTTAGGTTTGGGAGGAGGGGCAACGGAAAGAAATAGAACGAAAGCAGTAGTGTGTGGCGAGTGCCTGGAGGCATAAAATACAACGGTGTCAATAGAAAAAAATCTAAAATGGGATGACAACAAGCTGAATGGACCCAGGAAAGCTAGATACGTTTGCTGATTCAGAAACCAGGTACTAGTTGGGCCAGAGTGGGTGTCTAGTTTTAGGATGGCGACAACTTTGTAGTCGAGGTAGCTAGTACGGAGTTTTGTTGTTGGACTAGCTGGATCGGGCGGTAGATTCTGACTTACTAAAGCATCACGACATGGAGCCCTTGTTGTGCAAAATGAGGGGTCAGTGCGAGCAGTGACAGTGGACAGGTAAAAAGCGGACAAGCAACAGCTTCCCAGATAGTGGGTAAGAATCACAGCTTGACTGAGTTCTACTACGTCAACCTAACAGGACGGTAAGATTAAGGGTCACCAGTCGCCGAGTCACCGCTGTCAACTCCAGAAAACGAATGGTGCATGGACCGGACAGGTCATAGAATTACGTTGCCAAACACATATGAAGGCCTGGCAAACATGATTCTATCCAATAACAGCGCATGTCATGGATTTAGCATGAATAATATGACAGGAATTTAAGACCTGAATATAAATGCACGTTGGGATGGTAGAAACAAAATCTTCGTAGTTTGTTCTAGGTAGAAATCCATATCTTCCAGTGACAGAATTTAATATTTCCAAGAATGAGAATTGGGATGTTGTGGCACAGATCAAGGCACGAGTATCGAACTGGTGATAATTGAACTTAAAAAGACAATACAAGAATGTATGATAACTGGAAATAGGAGAAATACTTATTATAATAGGGCATAAGCAATAAATTGGCAGGCACACCGGGGCAATACAAGCATGGAAATGAAAAAACGATGGCATTTCCATTTTCCGTTTACCGGGCGCAGTTGCACTTTTTCCGTTCGATTTCATTGCCTGGGATTCCATGAGCGTAAAGTTTAAAACAAATGGAATAACTCTCTGCTATTAACAGCCATTTTTGTGCGCACAAGCTTCTTTACCAAAGAAACGCTGCTGTTTCAGGCGGGAAAAACTAATATTCCCTAATGTGTTTGTTGACCGATTTGTATCCGTTCATATTCGGCACATAATATGCCACGGCAATATATTTCTCACCCTCTGAAAATCTGCATCCCAAACACTTTGCAGCCTGGTTGCTGGCTGCGATTGCTCTCAAACACAAGTTTACTTTCAAGCGATTTCCCTCGGATCAGCTCCTGCTATTCTCAACATACACTTAAATTCAACATATACCTTGGAATTCAAAAGATTCTCTTTCACCAAGAAACATTGCAATGCTACCCTTCCATCTATTTTTCCGTTATTCGCGCTATTTGAACATGGCACTCAAGTTGGCCGTGCTTTTCACACAGGCTTCTTTAACTTCATGCACCCTGACTCTCCAAAAGCGCATCCTGAAAACCGCAGCCATAAAACGCTTATACAGCTCTGTTAACCCTCCTCTCTGGGATGCGCATCAGAGATCCTGCATTTTTCGTATCATCATTTGAGAACAGCTGCTAATAAAAATAGTAAATGAGGCACTGGCAGTCCTGTAATGCTTTGTCTGAGAAGACATGGTAGCCATCTTTCAGTTACCCCCCATTAGATCGACCAAAATCATAGACCCACGATGATAAGTGAGCTTTCGATTTGCCTACGGCTAACCGAGCCGAAGTTTTGCATCTGAATGACCGTACCGAAGTTTGAAACGCCACCATGGGGGTGCAGCAGTTTGCGGTCAGAGTTTTTAATGGTGTAGCTGAGGCAGGTAACATAAGTCCAGATTTTAATCGGCGGTGAAAACATCGTGTGCAAGAGACGCAAATCAGCTTCACTTTTTCGTGATAGCTTAGATTAAGAGGGAAACCTGGAACTCAACACATGTAGACTTATCTCTGCCTCAGAACACCTTATGGACAGTACATTACCACTGAACTTCGTGTCTAAACCAGACGAGACTTAGTTGCCCCTTCCATATATATCTATAAAACCTTCCGTGTTGAACAGGTATCCGGGCATTGCAGCTTCCCGAAGGCACTCGAAGATAGGCAAGCTATTGATCCTCATGAGCTAGTGAATTTCTCGGCATCAATGTCACAAACGTTTTCTATGATTTAGCGCCAGAAGCAGGTGCCAGTTGCTAGGAAAAAGAACAGTCTGCCAGTTGAGATTCGACTATTACGACCATATAGTAATGAAAAGTAGACATTGCCGGTGGGTTCGGGGCGTTTTCAGAGGCACACAGCTACATTGGCTGCCAAATGGCCTAAGCTTGACTGTTGGTGTCTGGAAAGCCCAGAAAGTTTAGAGGGAGTAAATTTGCCTTAAGCTCAATAACCGCATATGGACCTTTCATATTGGCTTTTTGTGCACAAAACATTGTATATAAAAAATGAAGAGTGCTTGCTGGGTGAATTGCTAAATGTTACTCTAAAGCCTCCGGAAGCTAGAGGCTCAGTGGAGGATAAGCCAAAAACCCTGAATGGCGACGTGCCACCGGCCACTCTATTGGGGTCTCACTGATATACATGGAGCTGCTTTTTATGTGTCAGCGTATTGAATGAGCAGGAGAGGGAAGGTATTTGGATTGGAGGTGAAAAGTATCGGCCTCCGCAGCCACATATTTTCGCTCATATGCCCAGCTACATGCAGTGAATATAACGACCCAACCAACGTTCCAGCACGATGGTGGACTGCGCACACAGTTACGTTAAATTATATGTTTCGTGCCCTCTGGGTACCCTGATCCCAAGAAAAGGACGGAAGTGTTTTCAGCCCCTTTTGGCAAGGCTGGAAGTCGCTACAGAGCTGAACTCTTAAAATACGATACAACGCCTATCGCAGGTCTGAGGTTGGAGGGCCAGAGAAAATCTTCATAGAATCATTATATATTAACCAATCTTGTAGAAAATAATTTGGGGATGCTGGTAAGCTTCTAAGGTCCACCACGATAAGCTTCGAACACTTTGGGACGGACCGCTGCGGGCAGAATACTGTGTATTAGAGCATGCATCCTATTATGTCACACCTGCAGCCAAAGCATAGTTACCATATAGACTAAAATACTCGTCATACATACAGTTGTTCGGCTACTAACCATTTATATGTCGAGGAACTTTTAACTACCCCTGTTTGTTTGGCTATGCCGTTACTAAATGTGTTCGGTTTCGCGAGGGCATTTCACGCGTTGACTTCTTTCAAATCTGCGCGGAATAATCCGTATAGAAAAAAGAATCTTGGACTTCGATGGCAAGGGTTTTCAGGTGTTGGCCCCCGAAGCCAAGTGTCCACACTCTACGAAAGAGGCTTTCCTAGTGGTTGTGTGAAAGATGGCGTTACCGTGAACTCGGTAATCCGAGTGTCCACACTCTACGAAAGAGGTTTTCCTAGTCGTTGTGTGAAAGACGGCGTTACCGTGAACTCGGTAACCCGTCTCAAAGTTTTATAGAACACACGGAGACGAAAAATAAAAAAACCATATTGCAATCTTGGAGGTGATATTTGTTATAATGTCGGTGCATAACTGTTAGTTTTGACCGAACTGACCGTGCCGAATTACAAGTAAGCAGGAAAACGAGAACCAGGGATACTGCTCTAATGTCAGGATATACAAAAGGATGTCGGGAGTAAATACTAAGATGACTGAAAGACCTGATGCGTCTATTCGCAAACTCGTTTTGTTCAGGTAGTGGCGACGGTACTTCGGGCAACATTTTTACAACTATTCCGCTGGTCGCACACTGCTAAGCCGCATTTGCCATCCTGAACTTAGGGTGCCTCTGGTCACCTCACGAGCGCGCCGTTCTTCACATCATCATCATTGTCACTGTAAGAGCCCGCGTACTCGTCGTACAGTGGTTGCAGCTGCCGCAGTTTCGTTCACCGATGATTTGGGGGAGGGGGTAAGTAGCTGCGCATTGCACGCGCGAGCTGTTAAATTGGTGCATAAGTCCAGCATTGTCAGTGGGCTGTCAAGTGGGGGATTGGGAAGGCAGCTGTGCATTGGAAGCAGTAGTCTTGATGCTAAAGCTCTGACCGAAAGCTGCCACCTTGACGTGGTAGGCGGGCTTCAGTGCTGCAATGATCCCGCGGGCTACACTGGCTGGAACTTCGTTCCACAATGTGCAACCATGTCAGGAGTGCCAAACGGGGGCAGCCAGACCAAGAGCAGCGAGACCCCGTACTGCGAGTAATCGTGCTACTAGGCGGCCTGGGGGTGAAGTTGTACTGTCCTATGCGACAGGAGTGTGAAGGCAGTAAGTTGTTTCCCCCAGGCGACCAGCATGTCCATATTTATGGAAGCAGCGATGCTGCCTTCCCCCGAGGAAGGACGGGTTATAAAGTTCCGCCCCAAAACCGCACACTCCGATCGCCCAACGGCTGACCGTGACCGCCGGTGCACTATCCAATACGTTCAAAATACTTTTAAAACCAAAGAGCTCGGTGCTGCTCAAAAGGCACCTGCTGTGCTCAGCCGCATCATGAACGAGACAGTAATGCCTTATTCCCTGCGCCCTCGGGTTAGGCCAACCCACTGCAGCCGAGCAGGTCAGACTGTTGAGTCGTCGGCTCCGGGTGGGGACCCCAAAGAAGACCCTACATTTTCCCACTGCCTCGAGGGTCATAGTTTTGTGTCAGAGGCTAGGTTCAGGGACCCCGAACAAAACCCCACACTCTCCCACTGCCTCGTGGGTCAGACTTTTGGGTCAAAGGCTGTGGGGGGGGTACCTCAACCAACTCCCTTCCTCGGCCTGGGCAACGGGGAAGTATCATTTGCCGGCGCAGTTCAGCGTGCACCGACGTCCCTCCCCAACCATTCCCCACTGCACAAGAAAACGTCGCTGGGCCATTAGACTGACGTTCTCCACATAGAAACTTTTCGTGTCTGAACACTTCCTGACCTATCTAATATGAGTCTACTTCGTAAAACACAATACAAACAGGCCTAAAGGCTGCCCTTGAGGTAGGCATTATATAGGATGAGAACGTGATTCATATGCACTCGTCTGTGTTCAGAGGCACATAGGTCAAGCAAGCATTGCAGATGCACCCAAGGCAGTGTTGTCCGACCATTATTATGTTTTTTTTCTTCCAGCAAAGTAGCTTTATATTATCCATAAGTTAATCACAAAAATGAAGGCGCGTATGGAGGTCAAAGTACACATACGCGGCATGCTTCACTTTCCACATTCTTTTCTCAGATCTATTTGAAATGTGGCGAAGTTTATAGTTATAACGAACGAACGCAATATCTCACATTCCTCGGTGAACACAGTAGGCAATCAGTTGCAAGCGGTTGAATCCCCGAAGCATGTCACTTCTCATCGTAAACAGTGATAAATGCAACATCTTTAGTTTAATGGCAAATCACCGACATTCGAGAAAAAGGCAATGAATGCTGAACTAAACGCTAAAAGTTTTCGGAAACTTGTATTTTTCGGGGACTTAAAACAAGCATTCAGCGGTATCACAAAAATTGATGAAACTGGCGTCTCTGTGACGACCTTCGTCTTGCGTTTGAAGCAACTCGCTGGCCGCTTTGGAGGCTTCTGTACCTGGAGGACAAATAAGAAACCCGTGTTTAACATCAACAAGTACGCTGTTGATTTTACTGTTCTGGCAGCCTACGGCTTGCAAGCTTTTTCATGGGTCTGTTAGCTGCCTGTAAAATTTATTCATTTATTACTATTCTTTATTATGTTTATTTTTATTTTTTAATGATATAATGACCAAGGTTTGTTATGGTCTTTCCAAAATGAGTTTCTCATAAACGTTGCTACAGGTAGCCTAACCAATGCTGCTGGCAGCGATGCCAAACTGTTGCATATGAGAAACGAGGGCATTGGTTCGGGCCGTCCGGTCCGGGAGGTATCGCTGCGGCTGGCCCTTCTTTCTATCGCTGCACTGTGGAGCACACAGAGAAACGAATACCACAGGTGGAAAGGAAAGCGGGGGCAAATTATCTGAAAAGGCGAATATCGGTGGAAATGTGATCATCTGCCAGGATGCCCTCCTCTTCATTGAGTGGGGAATCATAATAACAGCAGTAAACTCTCTTCTCGCTCCGCATTCAGGCAACTTTAGACTTGATTAGAATTCATGACGCGTGGTTTGCATAGGAATTTGCGTTTGCGCACCTACGTATCACAAATTATCATTGCCTCCTGCAACTGACTGGCAGTCTAGCCATACACTTCGTGCAATAAACGGACCTTGATGGTTCCAGATTAGTCCATAAGTACCGCGAAGAGTGTAAACTGCTAGTCTTGGAGGGGGCAATTTCTGGCGCACTACATGCATTGCTGTATAGATGATGGAATCATTTGCAGTGGGCGCCGACCAGTCTGTCGTGTTGGCAATTCTTTTAAACACGGGATGTACGTCCACCTCATATTGTGTTTGGTGAACTCTCCTCCCAGGGGCTGCCAGTTGTTCAGCAGAGAGCATGCATCGCAGGTGGTTTTTGATGCACAACTATAAGGCTAGGTAAATTGGTGAATTGCTGTCTGATGATTCAGTAAATAAAAATCGGGACGGGATTTCTCCCGCCTTTTAGAGTAAGCTAATGCATGTGTAAGTACCCAACCATTAGTGAGTCACCAGCAATGAGCGACACTTCTGATTTGGTACGCAAGGCACAATTCTGTTCGTATAACCCACCGGTGGGATGATATCGCATGTGTGTTGCGATGCTTTTGATATGAGCTATTGTTGGCGTTTCTGTATTGTGTACATTGCGGCAGGATTCTTTGATGTTCACAATGGCACCTCTCCCAAGGAGAGTGGTGGAGGATAGAGGGAGGTTAGAGAAGTATGGAATATTGTCATAGGGAAACAACCCATCGCTAAATGGTACCTCAGGTTCGACCCGACATAGAGGGCCACGCGACCGCTGCTAACGTAGCGGCTTTGTTGAAACAATGTTACTTTAGCGAGAAAGGTATCGCATATCTTCTACACTATCCAGCGATACAATGATTTGTGTTGGAAAGTCAGGCTACTTATTCAGCGCACTCAGCACACAGGCTGCAAAAGACGGCATATACGAGAACAGAAACTTCATCGATTCTTTGTCCTCAAGTTGCTAAATATTCTAGACATTTACGTCTCGACTATCTGTACTCTTTAAAATGTAATGAAATTCCTAATCCTTCACTATTAGCTTTCACAACTATCGCCTATTGGCTGTATTCACCATGCAATACTTGTTGGTTAAGGCTGAAAACAGTACTCCGGGGAACGGTAGCACTTCCTCTTGCATTCATATCCTATCAAAGATTATGGTGCTCTCCAACTCACATATTGGTTTCAGATGCGATGCTCTTCGAATTCGCAATGATCGCTCGCTTAACCTATGTCGCAATGCACAAAAAACTCGAAAGCCTCCGCAATCTGGGGAGGTTTTGGGATGGATCACCTAATTTTATTTTCAAACCACGCTTTTCGTTCAAAATTGGTGCAAAGCAAACGCCATTTTCTCCATCGAAAACAGGAAGGGTTATTTGGGGGTGGTGACGTTGTTCCTACATCCGTTTTCGGTCCGTGGATTGTATGGGGTAGCTCCAGTTCTTGCACACTGCCCGTTGGATCACTGGTGACTAACTGAAGGACTTAGTTCAATAAACTCACTTTCCGTAAGCTGGTCAACGGCATTGTATTTCACACTTGAGTCTTACAATCACAGGGGGGAAACAAGAAACCATGGGCCAGAAGTTAAGGGAACGCTCGCTCCGTTGAGAGTTCAAAACGCGTGGAACAAACCCCCTTATGTGACGTCACTGTCAGTCTCAGAACGGTTTACGGCCGTCTTGAATGGTTACTTCGGTGAATGTTGAAGTTGGCAGTGACTGTGTTTAACGTCACACAATCGCAAGGCAGTGCTACGTCCAGCGTTTTTATTTTGTCTTAATGTGAAGCCTCGTATACGTGACAGCTGATGGTCCTTTTGATATGGGAAATCCGAACAATCGCGTCTGTGATCCATGTGTAATTTACTTGACCTTTGATTTCAATATCCAGAGAGCTAGAGCGGCTGTTTCAAGGTCAGAAAAAGACAACCAATCAGGACATTGGGTGGTGTCTTGATCGGGCAGTCCGTTTTCGTCCCTCTTTTGCTTCGGCGGAATTTAAAATGGATATACTGAAGCGCTCGCGGCTGGATAAACTCGTCGGTATGGTAATTTTACCGTCTAATTACTGCTGTTCCGCAGACAAGGCAACAAATGAATTACTCCTTGAGCCGGACATTGAAAGTACTCTCAGTATCTGTGACCTGATACGCGGTCAGGAAGTCACGTTAGTGCGTTTAGTTTTCATCTGGAGTTCTTAGGGCGAAAAGCGCTGTAACCTCAGTGCGGCGACGTCTTCAACATGAGAATCCCAATGTGGTATTACATACCCTTTTCGTAAGCGCTGCTTTGTGTGAACGGGATTTCTTATTTGTAAAGGTTTTGGAGTCCATGATGAAAAATTGTGGGAGTCCCGTCTTCGAAGAGGTTGCCACACCTGAATTTATGCAAATCCTTTCAGCTCTCACCACAGTAATTTCCTTTCAACATTGGTCATTTTTAAGTGCTCGCATGACGTCCGCACACAGGTTTTGACTTGTATTCAAAACTGGGCTTTTGTATTCAGAGATAAGCCCGAGTACTCTGCGATCCAAGACGCATATGAAGAACTGAAGAATAAAGGATACACTTTTCCGGAGTTCTCTGAAAATGATGCTATGTTCAGTGTTGTTTGTGCTCCTAACTGGAAGGAGGAAAGCTCTTGTCACCGCTGCAAGGTTGCCTTTACCACCTTCCGCCGCCGGGTAGGTCTTTTACTAAAGACTGTCGACGTCTATTTTTTGGATGTGTCATCATTCAGAGGTTTTCTATACACCAAGTAAAATCGACAGCAATCAACGATAGCGCTTAATTTATCAAAGCCTCGTTATCAAAGACTCAATCTCCACACAATAGGTTCATTTGGAGTCAGATGGGACAGCGTATGGATGTGGTACATGAGAATTTTGCTTGAATCCGCCTGAGGTGAACATCGCTAATAGGGACCACTTGTATTTTTGAACCCAATCGCTCCAGTGTGTCTATTCCGAACGTTCACTAAAGCCGTTGCGACAGAGACTAGCAGTTTGGACACTTTTAACTTTCATTTTGCAGCGTATCCAGCTAAGCACGGGTGGCGTCACTGAGCTATCCTGGACAGCGGAATACTACCCAGACTCCTTCCACGAAGTCTGGAGTTGTCCGTCATCCATTTTGCGCTATTCATGTAAGCGGGCCACCTCAGTTCATGGATGCTAGGTGCCTCCTCGACTGCACTGCTGAAAATAAGGTTCCTGCGAATTTGTCGACGCCACTCGACACGAGTGACGACTATCAGACATATGCGATCAAATGCGTGTAGGCTCTCCATCCTGTTCCTGCGCTGAACAGCTCCCGATGATTCAACAACCTAGCTTTTACATCTGAGTCGCTAGTAATGTGTCTTCTGTTTGACACATGTGGCAGCTTGTTCTTACTTCATGTGGCACAACTTCAGCGTAATGCATGGAAGACTACATTCCGTAGCTTGATGCCTTTACTTCATGTGGCACAACTTCAGCGTAATGTATGAAAGACTACAATAGGTGGTTTTTATTGAATTTGTAGCCGGCGCATTCCGTAGCTTGACGCCTAAGGCGCGCAGCGAATATCATGACGATGACAAGTTCATGATGATGTTCAGGTTGCCTTGTGTCGCCTCTTTTCTGTTCGTTTTGAAGGCTGTGACGACTTCATCCGTGTATTTCAGATTAACGCAATCCTCACGAAAAAGTTGTGTACCAGCTTCTCAAAGAAACATTAGCCTCGGTGTTTCATCTTTGACGAGGCCGAAGTTGAATGGTTGCTTCTTTCTGAGAGCTCTCACTCTCCCATATCGATCCATCGCCCCTATAACAGGCCATTAAATGGCGGAGTACTTCGCATATTCTTGTGACCTACCGATACTCAACGGGGTGTAAATATATGGTCACTGGGGTCTAACAGGTTGGTATTCTGATTGCTACTATTCGATGGAGTTTTCTTGCGCAGTCGTAAAACCGTTGCTTGGTTACTCTAGGGACATAGCTTACAAACGGCGGTTGGCACGTTCCGTTCTGCATCATGTTTGACTCACTTCAGTTTGGAATGACATGAGGTGAATGCACGAATCTGCAAGGCTCGGGCCGCGTTTTCTAACTTGAGACACCTATGGCGTCAGTATGGTTTATCCCTGAATCTGAAGGGACGTGTGTATCAAGCTACAGTACGGGCTGTTTTGTTGTATGGCTATGAGATGTGGCCTAAGACTTTAACTGAGACGTCTCCAGGTGTTTGATAGTCGTTATCTCAGAGTCATAGCTCGTGTGGCGAATCCACAATGAGGCATTTAGGAAGCGCGTCTTCGGTTGTGCAACCGGTACTTTCATTGAAGAATGTATCCAGTACCAGAAGCTGCGTTGGTTGTGACATGTGTTGCGTTTGCCGAATAGAGTGCTATTTTTCATGTTCAATACAGAGTGACGTAAACAGAGAGGTGACCAACCCTTGACTTGGCAGAGGAGTATGAAGATTACAAAAATACTTTAGTGCTGTCGGTGCTACTCGCCTTCCAGGATGGGGACCGCGTGATCCTCACTGTGCCTGGTTGGAGACACTACAAGATATGGCTGCCAACCGATGTCAGTGGCGTTCTTGTTGTCAGTTTCTGTCCAGATTGCCTGAGTGAATGTCTGGAGGTATAGGCACCTCGGAATGATTGTGTTAAGCTAGGACTAAGTCCCTCCCCCATCCACCTTTATTCTTTTCTTTACAATAAGGCTTTCAAATAAGTCATGGCTGTACGGCAGTGAAGCATCGGTGTTGAACACTGATGTCATGCTGTCGATGATGATGATGATACTACATTTGGTACTCAGTGAGGGATTCATCACCTTGGACAGAGTGGGTTCAGAGCCATTGGGGCCAGAAGACCAACAACTGTTCAGTTCGGAGTTATACTTGTGCCTACGAAGCAGTAGTACGTTCCGTATTCACATCTCAGTTCTTTTTATCATCGTTGATGATGGTGATGATGAGTGTTGACCAAATGAGCTGTCCCTAGAAGTATTTAGTTGATACATTCTTGTAAACCGTATGACCACCGATGGTTTATACAGCTGCTGTTTCCGATCCTTCTTTACTTATGTTTTTTATCTCCAAACCCATTAGGCATTTTAGCTGCCGTCTGGTGATCTTGTTCGTTTGTATTACGTTCGCGACCGTGGCAGTTTATCCGTGGACCTTAAAAAAGCCACTCTCTTTTCAGAGCTCCAATGCTGACTGTGGTTGCACCACAACTAGGAGTTCCGATATCGCGGGTGACTTTTAACCTTTAACTCAAAAATCTAGTCATCTAACAGGCCTCGAAAAAAGTGACCTTGATACATTTCTTTGATTCCGTGGTTCATTTGCTTTCCAATAGTCGGGCGAGGTATGCGCGTTTTGCCTAGACCTGACGAATGCAAGAAGTGGTGCCTGATTAGTGCCCACACAAGTGTTGCAGAAAGAGAGATAGGCAGTGACCAACCTTCGCCATCAGTAACTGGTGATAATTTGTCCCATTTGGTCCTGGGCTCGTTCTTTGGCCGGTACCATGTAGCCGAGGGACTTACCCGTATAAATCTTGGTAGTACGTAGAAACAGGCTTAATGGGCGTACAACACAATCGGCATTATCCAGTGCGCGTGCACATTGTGTCTATTCCAATATGCCCCTTCGAATAGGCCTCGTCTGTGCGGGTCTGCTTACTTCCACGTTCGTGTCAGTGGCGACAACGTTGACATGAGCACACCGTGACTCAGTGGATAGAGCGTGAATTTACCGCCCAGAAGGTCCGCGATTCAAACCCGACCTCTGCCTCTCGACTTACCCTGTCTAGGTTGGGCGACCTGGTGGTATCCCATCTCTCGTGCTTCCTTCGTGTGGCGTGGCAGTTAGGTACCGAAAGGGTGCTACAGCTGAATTTTGTATTGGTACTTTGTAATAGGTTCTTCGGGTTAGCCTCGAGGGATTCGCCTTCATTGAAGAATACAGGATGCGAACCTTCTTATACCAGGTGTTTTGTGGCGCTCAAGCAATGAAATTGTTCTTTGAACCTCCATTGTGCCTTCCGCCCTAATGTTGATGTTCCTTTCGCGTTCATTTGGACCAGCTGAACTATTATGAAAAGCCCCCAGCCCATCGTCGTTTCTGTGAGTGAAATGCGGTCTCGTCCATTTCGGAGACAGTCCGATTAACACCCTCCCTCGGGACAGCTGATAAGTTCATTTGGAACCGGATGCGACTGTTTCCTGTTACAAAAGCTTTTTTCATTTTTTTCGAGCTTTTGCGATGCACCGGCGCTCTCTACCAATCCTTGAGATCTTCGTTACTCGACGTTTGAGAGTTCTGTATGCTCAATAATAGTCGTTTCCTGAGTTCAATCAAGGCTACTGATCGCGTCGCGATCCACTGACGACTGGGATGGGCGACAGACCCTAGGCAGATAACATCAATGGTTTTGAGCATCTTTTTCATCTAAATCCCCATCACAACCGCCGTACCCGTCTAATCAACCCGTTATTCTTGAGCTACACAAACGCCTTGCAGGTGATGAACTGAATGGCTTTGCATCAACCGGCGTGTCCCCCAGGGGAAGCGGATAAGCGCATATGCCCGCACAGTGTCATAGTGTCCAGTGTTGTACGATAATACTTCATTGACGCTCTGCCACATGGTCCAAGCGAGTCCAGAGCTGGTTTGCATTTGGTGGCCTCCGGATTGGATGTTATGGGCGCTCGTGTTGAAAATCTGTGCTGGCTAGAAACAAAAGATGTTCAACTGTTTATTGAAAAAAAATTTGCTGCTCATCATCTCTATGGTGAACACCAAGCCTGAATCGGCCGCCTAGACGGGCTTCCCAGTACTAAGTCGGCCAACCTAAGCATTCATATCATCTGTCAGTATCACTTTGTCTGTACGTTTTGCTAACCGAGGCAAATTACGGTAAAAAAACTCCCAATCTCCAAGCTACCGTCTATCGGCTGACTCAACCGTTTGCCGTACACAGTTGCATTGATCCTGGTTGGATCTGTTCAACTAACAACGCAGAAACGACTATATACTGGAATCCAGTCCGGTAAAGCACACTCAGCCCTGAGGCTTGCGCAACTCCCATATTGTAAATACTCAGAGCAATTGCTTCAGGATCACCAGATGCCCGAGTATTAAAGTTCGAGAAAACTGAGTCCGGTAAAGCACACTCAGCCCTGAGGCTTGCACAATTCCCATATTGTAAATATTCAGAGCAATTGCTTCAGGATCACCAGATACCCGAGTATTAAAGTCCGAGAAAACTGAGTGTCTCGGACAGTTTGAGCGGGACACCGATGGTTAAACACTAAAAAACCTGTTAACTTCCCCAGCTCACTGAGGCCACTTGTTGAAGACAGAAATGACCGCTAATATGTCCCGTTTTGTGGACACTTTCCCTCCACTCCATATAAGTGATGGAGAGATGGGGAGTGGGGGGCAAGATGGACCAAGTGGTTAGAGTGCGAATTTACTGACCGGAAGGTCCGTGGTTCGAACCGGACCTCGGCCTCTCTACTTCCCCTGTCTAGGCTTGGGCGACCTGGCAGTATTCCAGCCCTCGTGCTTTCTTCGTATGGCATGGCAGCTAGGCGCCGAAAGGGTGCTACAGCTGAACCTTTTTTTCACTCCATATAAAATCCGTACATTTTGCGAGGTTCCGGAGCTTCTTCATCTTTACTCTGAGAACTGGGTTCAAGCCGTTCGTCCTGATGTTTCCTTATATTTTGAGAGGGTACTTAAGGTTTGGAGGCACGATAGCTCAGTAGTCAGAGCGCGAATTAATTAACCGGAAAGTACGTGGATCCGACCTCACCTCTGCATCTTGACTTCCTCTGTCTAGGCTTGGGAAACATGGCAGTATCACAGCCATCGTGTTTCCTTCGTGTGGCATGGGAGCTAGGCACCGAAAGGGTGTTGGAGCTGAACTATTTTTTATTTAAGGTTTGCATTCCTCTCAACGGCACACACCCCAGGTGCTGCTAAAGGCCAGATGGACTGTTCTTTGACGTGTGATCTTGCGAACCAACTGCTGACCCGTCCTTTCAATGGTCGTTTCACCGACAATTGCTTTTCGTTGGCCGATCGGTCGTGTTGGTCGTGTTAGTCGGTATAGGGCATGGCTGTTTCTGGTGGCAGAAGCCTTCTGCACTTCCTGAGCTCTTATTGTCTGTCAACTCCCTCGCTCTTTCTTTTGGCTTTTCACTGATAGGCGCTTAAGAGCTTTGTTTGCGCCGTCGTGCTTACCTGCTAGTTTATATTTCATGGATTAAGGCTGGTGATTTCGACGACGTCCGTTGGCCTTCTGGTTGTATCGAGGACGGGCGGCGTTGAACGTCACAAATATAACTTCCTCTACACTGCCTCGCCCACTTATTCGCTACCCGCACAGATTTGATGCACTGCAGAGTACTTAGCTGCCTCAGGTTGACTCTACTGGGCTGTGGCAGTTCTCCGAAGACGATGGGCTAGCATCTTTCTGGCTGTCTTTCAAGACGCCTGAAGGAAAGCCAATCGTCTTATTTGGTCGCACTTTGGCTTGATCGCAGTCAAGCTATGATAAAGAAGGATTGACCGAGTTGAATTGTGGCTCTCCAGCGGTGACTGATAGCTACATGATTCAACTGAGCCCATGGTTTATTTGTATTTGGTGGCCTTCAGGTCACGTCACGCAAGCGTTTATGTTAAAAATTAGTGTTGGACACAAGCGGTTGGTGGTCAGCTCACAACTGGAGTTGTTCTGCACCGTCTGTGCGGCGACCATCGATTCCGAACCAGCCGCCCAGGTGTGATTCCAAAGAGCTCAGACAACTGACTCGGAGGGATGAAAAGGGACGTGCTCGGACAAATCTCGATAGAAAGTATCCTCAGCGTCATAACTACAGTCCGTTAAGGCATGTGCCCATTAAACGCACCATTTTTCACGTCGAGTAGCACTGAGCTTGATTGGGCTGGATATCCAAGTGTCGTAAAGACAACTGCTCACAAGGATCTAATGCAGCAAATTGTTCTCAGTTCTGGGGCTGAGTGCCATTTCCACACCGTATTTTCCAGGAGTCGTTGCTTCCTGATGACCACACACATGGAGAATAATGAGTGAAAGAGCTGAGTTCGTCCTGGACACATTGAGACTCATGATCACGCTTGAGTCTTGTGTGCATGTTTTGGAGACAGCATACATCAGTTTAAGAGGCTATAATAGGGTCTGGGTAAACGTTGGCCTGTTTGCCTATTTGATATAGATATATGGATATATATGGATATATATGAATATGGAAGCTCCTAAGTAGGAATGATCTCGTGGATCTATCAGTAATTTTGTTCCTTGGTAACGGTTAGCGGGGTGAATACGGTACATCGGTTATATTACTGACAACCAAACGGTCCTGCGATGTTTGATTGTAGGATGGGAAAGGATTGGGGAGGGGCATCGGTAGACAAATAAATGGGGACAGGTGATGCCTCCCGGTTACCCAGGCCCGGGAAGAATGTTTATTTAAGGTACCTCACCGTGAATGTTTGACTTGAAAGTCTGGGCCACATGGCGGTTGGTGCGTCAATCAATTTATCAGCTATAAATGGTGTGCCTTGGGGCACATTGCTTTTAGGTGCTACAGTTTCGGTAGCCGGAAAGTGGGGAATGTGGGATATTCAGCCAAGCCTTGGAGGCGATGGCATCTTCAGTTAGTTCGGGAACTGGGTAGCTACGCATTGAATGCGATAGCTTTGGTGCACGAGTGCCACTGACTGCGCGATTTGAACATTTCTGACAGTGTCATTTACCGTTGGTAAGTTGAGTCTCGTGGTCCCCATCCAGGAAGGCGGTATTTGTCTACCAGACTAAATTAACGTTTCTTCATACTTTTTCGCCATATCATGCTCTGTCCACGTTTCGGTCGCTTCCACTCAGCATAGGTCCGGCTGAAAAGAGCTCTGAGAGGCAGATGGTCTTCTGGCATAAAATAAAATTGTCCGGCTTTAGCACCCTTTCGGTGCCCAGCTGCCATGCCGCACGAGGGCTGGATACTACCAGGTCGCCCAAGCTTAGACAGGGGAACTCGAATGGCAGAGGTTGGGTCCGAACCACGGACCTTCCGGTCAGTAAATTCGTGCTCTAACCACTTGGTCCATCCCGCCCCTACTTCTGGCGTACGGACTACATGTCTGAACCAGCGCCAGTAATTAATCTGTCGCGAGAGAGTTCCTTCTTACTAAAATCATCTGCCCTCACCAGATCCGACCAATGCTTTGGAGACACTGATGGTCAAACATTGGCATTTTTATACGTCCTCTGCGCGTAGAGGCCGCGTCTCTAATCTGTGAAGTAGTATGGATCGTACTGATGCTGTGTAAACTCTACCCTTGACAGTCAAACCGACATTAGATCAGAGCCAAAGGTGTAGGAGGTTGACAAAAGCTACCCTATAGTCTCCGATTCGAGAAGTAATCTCATCTCTCCAAACTACCCAGGAGAACAAAGTTATCTGCAACTTCGATTGGCTTGTCTGCAAGCACGAGGCTTGGGTTTGATCTAACCCAGTCTCGTAGCGGAACTTTACACTGCAGATGTGAAGGGCATGCCAAACCGTGCGGCAGAGTTATTTAGGTTATTTAAAACGGTTTGCATTTTTGAAAGATCTGAACCAAGGAGGGCGGTATCTCCCGTATACTCAAATTCTGTGAGTGAACGACCCGGGATCATTTTTAACCCCTATGTTTCAGAGGCAGGCAGGTAAATTTAAATCGGCACATCAATAACAAAGCTGAACAGGAAAGGTGAAAGAGGCCAGCCTTGTCGTACACCACTGGATGTGGTGAACTTAGATGAAGGCTCGTCGTATACTCGAACGCGCTCACAGGTGTTCGGATACAATGTCCTCATAAGGAATATGCATTTGGAAGATACCTTTGATCGCCAGATACCGCCAAAGTTCCTGACGACCTGGTATCGCAAAACTCAGCTAATTCACACCAATCTGTCTTTTCCGTTAATCGAACAACCTACGCAAAATAATGCCAGAGAGCACCTTAGATGCGGATACTAGGCTGATTGCACGATGGTTTTCGTATGACGTTCTGGGATGACGGTCTAGGAGCACCATTCGGCTGATATTCTATTTTTGTTCCAAATCCTCTGCAGTATGGATGTCAGACTGTTCAACAGGACTTTGCCACCTTCTTTGAAAAGTGCAGGGTGCAGATCACCCGCGCCAGGTGCTTCGTCGCTTTAGAGGATTGATATCTCACGCTGAATTTCTATTTTTGATGATGGGCTGGTGTCGATGTTCGATTCAGGCCTGTTGGGTTCTTCCAGTGGTTGAGTTAATGGAGACCAGGTGAACTATTCTTTACAATGTTCACTTCATCGGTCATGATGAAAATTGAGTTAGTGAATTGCTGTTCCGTCTTTTCTACATCTTGTTTCACTCATACCTGCCTTTTGACTGGTTAATTGATTCAGCTGAACTAGGCCGCGGCTGCTGCCTGAGGCGAAAACATCCTCCGTCTTCTGGGTCTTCCAAATCCATTAGTGTTCTCTGTCATTCTTCAGGCTGCGGATTATCTTGTGTTTTAAGTGTCTGCGTGCGTTATCACAGTCGTCAGTTGTTGGTTTGGCTTTTCTGAAAGCAATAAGATCTGTGGATCTCGATGTTTATTAGTCGAATCGGATGGCTTGGACAAACATTTGTGAACAGTTCTGAGTGCATAGCCTCTTTAACCCGCTTCCACTCAGCTCCAAGCGATTTTTAGTCATCTGCTTGACTGTGCGCCTCCATAACAGTTCTGAGTGCATAGCCTCTTTAACCCGCTTCCACTCAGCATCCAAGCGATTTTAGTCATCTGCTTGACTGTGCGCCTCCATTACCCTTCTAGCCAGATCAACTCGATACTCTTGAGATACCTGAATTTGTCGGAGTTGCTGAATGTAACTGCTCTGCTTCGTTAAGCGCAATGTTCACGGAAAGTGAACTGATAACCAGACTTGCACAGTGGTTTGACCAGAGTCAACGTGGCCACTTCAGAATCCTTAATTGAGTTTCTCTACCAGCAACTGATAACCACATGGTCCAGTTGAGTCCATGACTGTCCGGTGACTGGTGGTCTCCAAGTAAATTGATGGGAGCGTTTGTAATAATCTTCTGTACCGACCAGGAACAGACGATGATGTGAAGACAGCTGAAGAACCCACTCCTCATTTTCCGTAGGCTAAGCACCGACTCCAAATCTACCACCCAACTGTGTTTCTTCCGCCTACTAGGTTTGCTGATCAAAGCGGTCGCGACAGATCTTTATAAAACCTGTCCTTCTCATTCTCAGAACTGCAGTCTTCTGTGGTGTGTGCTGATACGACAAATAAACACAGTCTACTGCATCGACCTGCGTTGATGGTAATTGAGCCAGACAACGACACATCACAAAGACGTCTGTTTACCGGGATCCAGTCCAGTAACGCGCATTCAGCCTTAGGGTTGGGTGAAACTTGATACCAAGAGATTCCTATTGCCCTATTTGACAAGGAATACGGACATTAAAGGCTCCAACGTGAATAGGTTCTTTTGAGGCTAGTAAGTAATTATTTGGGTTTGTTTTTCTGGGCGGCCGTTTATACACGGAGCAGTGGCTAGGGGACTGGTAAACAGGTTGATAGCACTGCATCTTTCGATGGGTGGGGAGGAGTGTGTGGCCGGTGAGCGAAGAGCTGCAAGTTCGGATGATACTTCTCGGTTTCCCAGGCCGAAGGAGGGGGTTGAGGTACCGTACCCCATCTTGATCTCTTGACTCAAGTCTCTCCTACAAGACAGGTTCAGTGCACGCTTTCTGCTACAACTTAGAGGGGAGGTCGTAAAGAGAATGGATGGTCAGGTTATCTGACAGCTAGGTTACAGAGCCAATCGGGGAATAAGTCATTTATGAAACTGACGCATGAGTGCTGTCGGTTGCCTCCTCGTAATTCTTCAAAATATTTAATACTTCAATGGTTTGAAATTTTTGCCCTATTTGACAAGGAATACGGACATTAAAGGCTCCAACGTGAATAGGTTCTTTTGAGGCTAGTAAGTAATTATTTGGGTTTGTTTTTCTGGGCGGCCGTTTATACACGGAGCAGTGGCTAGGGGACTGGTAAACAGGTTGATAGCACTGCATCTTTCGATGGGTGGGGAGGAGTGTGTGGCCGGTGAGCGAAGAGCTGCAAGTTCGGATGATACTTCTCGGTTTCCCAGGCCGAAGGAGGGGGTTTGGTTGAGGTACCCCATCTTGATCTCTTGACTCAAGTCTCTCCTACAAGACAGGTTCAGTGCACGCTTTCTGCTACAACTTAGAGGGGAGGTCGTAAAGAGAATGGATGGTCAGGTTATCTGACAGCTAGGTTACAGAGCCAATCGGGGAATAAGTCATTTATGAAACTGACGCATGAGTGCTGTCGGTTGCCTCCTCGTAATTCTTCAAAATATTTAATACTTCAATGGTTTGAAATTTTTCCCGTGCTCTACATTGTTGTTATCACTTGTTTATCTTCTATCCCAGCATCATTGCAGGAACTGCGGAAATAGCTTTTGCGCAGAATGCTCATCCGAGCGAACGGTTCTACCCCAATTCGGTATCGAGAAGGAAGTGCGGGTTTGTGATCACTGTTTCGAACAGCTCACTCGGTTAGTCGGCCTTGTTTTCTCCCCTCATTGACGCTACTTATAAGTAGTCCATTTTCTAAACTTTTTCGGTTCAAATTTGAGCTGCTCGGCCGTTCGTGGCACACAACACCCTACATTTACTTTCAAATAAGCCTTCATTCGCATAGGTAAATGACGCAAACTTGAGCTATGCGTTCGAATAAACCCGGCACCGATTGTGTTTTTCAACCGTATGGAGGCTTCACGCTTCTGGCCCCAACTGGACCAAAAATCAAGAGAGCCGAAGTCTTGCCCCCATATATTGAGTGGGTGAAATTGGACCACCTGTTTTCTGTGTCCCTTTGTTCGTTTCAGGGATATAGGTGACTTCTTCGTTCGTTGTTCTTTGTGTAAATATTTCGCGTGTGTTCTTCAAATGGAGATGCAGTGTGAAATCTGCTTTGATTTTCAGCTGAGCTGACACTCATGTCAGAGTGTTTTGTGGGATTACTTAGAATTATTCGACATTTATTTATTTGTTTTCCCGTTTTTGAGGTAGCTGTGCCCCTCAGTTTGTGTTCACTTCCTACCCATTGTCTGTTTTTCTCTTTTTGGTCGTCTTATCATTAGCTACTTTCGTGGTACCTAGATTGTGTGATGTTAACAACTACCCACCTGAAGTAGTAATCAGTAGCAACTATCCAACTAAAGTAGCGATTGAAACGAACAAACGTCCACTGAATTCCTTCTACACTAACTGATTCAGCCATCACTGGATTATAGGACACACCTGCTTTCTTCAGGAACATCCATACTACCTGAACGAATCGTTTGATGAGTTAGAGTAACGAATGTGTTGGTGTTGAATATAGCTTTGAAATCAAATTACCTTCGTTTCTAACTTGACCCCGCCGTGGTTTTTCCGGCCATATTCATAGAATTATGTTCCCACATGAATCCTAATTGGTTTTATCTTGTCTGTATTAGTCAGATTCTGAACACTGTAGCTGGCATTCTGATTCACCTAATAGAGATTATCTCAGGGGCTGAACCGTTGTGGCCAGTCCAGGCAAGCAGAATTAAATATGGTTCAACCGTATTAATAGTGATAACCTTATATAGGCTGACGACCGCATCAGGAAGTGCTTTACTGTGACGTATTGATTCTCCGAAGGGGGAATCGTGTGGGTGCTTTTGCGCAGTTGTCGATCTGTGGATTTGGTAACTGTATAGAGTATTCGCTTCGCCAAATAATTTTGGCAGGATCGCTCGTGTAATGTCATGATTACCTTACTTTATCTGTGCCTGAGGCAGCCCGGACTGGATAAATATTTTTCAAAAATGCGAAAATTCATTCGGGTTACTACCAAAACCGATCGCATATCTTCGAATATTTAGTCTGCTTCACTTCAATAAGCATATGAGGAATTCAGACTTATTTCTTCGTATCGTTTCGGACGGTAGCACTTAGGTGACCTTCATGTAAGTTGGTGTAGTATTACCATCCGTTGGGGAATAATATGTTTACCAAATTTCGTAGCTCGCTGTTTTATGTGGTTTCATTTTTTTTACTGTCCATGTGATGATCTCTCTACAGTGCGTGCTGAATGGATAACATCCTCGCGTTTCTAGTTTTGTTTTCTCTGTTTCTTATTGAACTCAGTCACTCCGTCGAAATTAAGTCATCTTTCTGCTCTCATGAAAAAAACCCGGACAGAGAACTTGAGGGAGGATAGATCGAAATCGATTTGTGCTATTTTTCTCCAAACAATCATTAGAATGTTGTTTTTGTGAAATTGCTGCTGCGGCACTAGATGAACAAGTAGCATCGTCAACGTTTTTCTCCTGCTGCCCATAGGAGATATCTTACAGCTACCGTATCACGAGGCTGATTTTGCTGTAATTTAGAGACCACAATGTCTTTGTTGAGAGGGCAGTATTAGCATATCTCCATATGATGTTACAATGTCTCGAGCGGGTTGTGCACACCAGGATGGACGAGCACACTCACACTGAGACCTTTTTAGATTCTTTTTGGGACAACTTCTAAATAACAACTGCGCTGGACGGAGCGGAGTGACCCCTCGTTGCTCTGGTCACTAGTGTAACCACTACGTCTTGAGGCGCGTTTTGGATCTTGCCGTTAAAGTTCCATTCATTGATTAGAATGTCCCCTATTTCTAGTCTATCGTTGATATGCAGATTGCCTCTGGGATGGTTTTATATGTTATGCAAAGGAAGGATGCGGCATCGAATAATCTGTCTCCTATACATACTTGTTTACGAGTTGGTTCACTTGTATTCCTGTTCCGCACAATCATTCAAAACTTGAAACATGTGTGTGGATTGAACTACTTGGTTATGAGGCACTTTCTTGTCAAGACTTTTTTGTGTGATGACTTCGGAAAATAGTTATCTTAGTGGACTGGGCGCTCACTCCCCACTTTCTCAGATGCTGTTCTGTCTGTTTGACTGCGCTTGATTCCGAATAGTGCTGTGGGAAACCAATTAGAAAAGCGAATCCGCTCAAACGGGGTGAATTCAGAAGGCTATTCGATCCTCTCACGTCCTTATAGCCACCCCATTTCATTGGTGTGTCATGTAACGACACAGTCCATCACATGGTCTGCATTCTACATGATTGGTCCCGCTGTTCTCACAATACGCGCATGTCCTGCTTGTTTGCTCAGACTGTCGCCATGGTATCAACGCACCAACCGTGCGCATACTAGGTTAAAATGGTAGTCCGGCTATCCGAAGGATTCAAATTTTAAGCCTAGGCCCGGATAGCTCGCATCTTCAGTACCCATCCGCCATGCATGACAAATGCCCTTGAAACCGCACAAGAAGTCGCGATCGAAAGCTGTCAGGTAAATGGCGTTTTGCCTTCTATTACCGCATACGTCGGTTTATTGCATTCCCGCGTGTCATAGCAGGTGGTCGCTGATGAGGTTTTTATTAGCTTTTCGAAACAAAAATTCAGCTTGTAGATCGACCACGCTTAAATTTTAATTGTCAAAATAGTCATCATTAAGTTTTTGCGAAGTGATACAAAAACCTGGCTCTGTACGCATTGTTTGAATCTGTGATATTTCTAATCCTTTCGTGAAAATTGAGTTAACACAGTACCCGCGGGGGATTTCCAACTTTATCCTCAACGAAAATGCATCCTCCTTGGAGTGAACCAGTAAGAACCGTGCAGCATGCTTCCCGGCTGGGTTGGTGAAACTTCAATTCTTTCCGGTTGTTTCCCAACAGCTTTCGTGAGGATAGGCTAGAATCATTTACTTTGTCTGAAGTGATTGCTCCAGCTATTCAGTGCGCTTGCACGTGTATGATTATCGTGTGCCAGCACAGCACGTTGAAGTTCCGTCGTTTAGGCCCTTAGGAACCGGAAATTTATTCATCTAGTTGAACTTCAATAAGCACCACTGGACATGGTAAATTTTGACGAATAGGTTTCCTTATATACCGACGAAAACAACGATGATTATTAGGAACTTGTAAAAGATCAATTTGTAGGTGCTTAGGGGATTTGAAGAACTTGTACACACATTCGTTCGAACAACCCTCCCACCTTGTTGCAGTTATTCTAGACACTCCACACAAAAAAGGGAGTGCACCGGGCCCGAGTTTCGCGCTAATTACAGCTCATATTTCGGGCTGTGCCATGATCTGAAATATGGATATCTGTTGTGCTCAGTAACTGCGTTTTCGCTACCCTGTCATCACATGCTGCATGCATCTGTATTATAACATCCGCACCGTCTAAATAAGTTGCTATCTCTGGTAGGTAGGACGCGGGCTGTCGTTTAGGAAGTCCGTAGCTCGAATCGGACCATGGATGCTTTGTGTGCTAGTCTTGGACAGTCTGACTGTATTCCATTTCTCTTACTTCTTTCAGATTCCACAGAAGCCGTGCACTTGTAGCGTACCATAGCTATTTAGTTCCGCCCAGCTCTCTTGCAGAGGTGCTCTTTTATTTGTATTGAATTTTTTTACTCAGTAGCAGTGTGCTCCTCACATAACATTTCTATTCCACGTAAATTCGTCTTTTTGTGTAATTCCTAACTCGTTACTAGACGAGCCGATGGAAAGCTTTTCATTCGGATACACATACAGGTCCTCCTGGATATCATGGAGGTATGTTCTGACAGCCAGAAAAACGTCTTGTGTGGAGTGGGACAGCGAAAATCTGACAGAATGCTGTAAAATTGACATGCATGTTATGCATGTATGTAGGTCTGCGTTATGAGAATGATTCTATCCCTATCCCGACTACCTCTACAATAGGTTGAGGTTTACTTAGCGTTTTCCAATTCATAACAGGAGAGTTTCGTTCTAGGAATATATCATTCTGCCCAGATATCAAGTCGAGCAGAACGGTCCGTTTCACAATACTTTTATCAGTAGATCGCTTTCGTAGTGCGCAGTGCAGAAGAGACACCCTTAAACAGGACCTCATTGGTTATATCTTACGATGCCACCTCATTCCTCTCTTTTTCAAGCTGTCTATACCGGAGAACACTGGAAGCCAGCCACTAAGTACCTGCTAACGTGCTATACGTCTTAACAGGCGATAGATTGCATGATCCACTGAAGTACGGATCATTTCACCCAACCCACGCAGGCGGACTTCATCTTGGGGGGGGGGGGGGGGTGTTATGGCAGCATGNTGGGGGGGGGGTAGTGTATTATGCGAACTATGTTTAATGACCCAAATAATTCCGGCGCATAGTCAGATATGTGCTTCGCAAGTATAAAATACAAAGTGATATTGTACGATTGGATGGAACCAAACCTAAACATCGTGAATGCAGGTAATTACGTTGGTCTATCTTGGCAGCTGCGTAAGTCCCGACGGACTGGAGAAGCCCTAAGGAAGCGCTTACCAACCTCTGACACTTGTGGTGTTGATATAACATCAGCTTGACTGTCAAGGGTAGGCTACACAGTGTCGCAGTTCGATCTGTCCTACATTACGGATCATGCCATGCATTTCGTATTCCGGAGGACCGTTTTCCTCGTAGAGCCCTCTTCACCTAGCCCTGTATCGGATGGGGACATCCAGGCATGTTCAGTCCATAATTGGAAACAAAGCATAAAAGGCTTTATTGGTTCCTTCAGTCGCATCTGGATCGGCCGTCTTCTCGAATAGGACCTAGAGACGAGACACATCTATGCGTAGTGATCATGTATGACGCAGCCAATGGCGGTCTGGCATCAAAACTGTCGCCTTCGCTGTTCTCACCTCCTGCAACACCAGACAGGCAAAACCATTCGACATCAGTGAATGGGTTGATCCACCGTCCCTCACGCGTGGCTCTCATTCCCGTTTTCTCCTTATTCACGGTGGAAGCACTGTAGCAGCTGGAACCATTGCATTTCGATGCACGGTTTGTATGCTGAACAACTCAACTGAGCTATCTGGGTAGTTTATTTGATCCAACATAATTGTACCGGGTTGTCGAAATCTGCTAGATGTGGAACCCTGTTGGGTCTCCTAAGCCTGACTGTAACTCTCGATATTGTGAAGCCCGTACCGAAATTCTGTCGGCTTCATAAAAAATATGGCTGTTGCTTCACAGCACGAACGTCGTGGTCACTGGTTGACCCAGATAGCTTTTGTTCACAGTATTCCTAGGTTTTCCTGGTTTATATCTCTCCTAAGACAGGTTATTACTTTGCCCCTGTGTGTGTTTGGGTACAAGGGATGCCCAGTCTCAAATGGATCTCGAGGAATGACGAACCTAACCTAAAAATCATGTTATAAACAGTAATTGTTCTCATAATGTCTTTGGATTAGATAGTTCTAAGGTTACATGCACATCACCGCATTTTGGGACAAACTTCACAGGGTACTCTACTGCTTACAAGGTAGTGAAAGGTCATCGTTCTTCTCTTTTTGGTACAGAGTCGACGAATTGAAACGTCCAGATTTGACGGTTTATAGGTATAAACTCTGTGACCTGTTTGTTTCAGATAGTCAGTGGGGGTATCTCTGAAAATCCGAAAAGACCCTTTCAGGGGCCAGGATAGGTTATGCTCATACACTCTGGGACTTCAACTTGTCGATGTACTTTCATCCGCAAATGCATTGAAATCAATGTGCATATTAGAATTGTCAAGATGCGTCACTGAATTTTTCATTCTGTTAGTGAAGCGTTTGCTGTCTCTTTAATGCGCAATTGCGCTGGACTAAACTTTCATCGGGATAGTCCGTCAAAAAGACCGTTGATCAAAAACGGAGTTGTCTCATTTTTCCGTTGTTTACGTTCCTACTGGAAGACTTTCACGCTGGTTTGTCAATCATTTCCTTCGTTTTCACTTCGCTAACTTGTTCATATCTTTCGCACCTGTCAGTCACCCGAATCAAGAGAAACCGGCCAAAGAAAAGAAGCCCCAACCCAATCGAGATGAGCAGGTAAATGACGGACTGTTGGCCACTTTTTTATCAACAGGTTACTGTGCGTGGGCATATCATCTGAGGTGTGAATCGCTACAACATTTTCATGCTCATCGTTTCGTTTCAGTGGGCGAGTAACCAGATTCAAGCAATATATTTCGGCTCTTTTTTAACGTATTGGAAGTGGTTACTGAACAGATTTTTCACCATGTACTTTTGCATATCAGGTTCGTTTAGAAATACTTGGGGTTTCTTTTTGCATTTTGTGCAGACCATATCACATCGGGCGTTTAACCACTGTATTTTAGCGCATCGGAGCTTTCGTGCCAGCACTGCTCTTTTGAAATAATACCATTGGCTCGACAGCAAAGCTGTTTCACTTTCGCTGTCGAATCTCCAGTGACACAAGACCATATTTGTCGCAGAGACTACTTCAGTCAGTTGACTAGTGGTGTGGACCCCCGAATTACCACATCGAGACACCTAAACGTGATGTGGGTAATAGATGTAGAACCGAACCATTCGTGTGTGAAGCTGTTGTGTTTCAAATGGGAGTGTGCAACCACGTGTCATATTCTTTCGCAACCACCCACCTTATTCTTCCAACTGTTGCAGTTGCTAGTCTTGGAAACAGTCCAACTATTCAATTTTTGCATACATCGTTTTCGCCGTTGGACGTGTGCCCCCATAGAGATCACCCTGACAACCAAAAATGTGATCTTTTTTGGGCGTTGTCCTGACACAGAAAACAGATTTTTTTACGAACTGAGCTCTTGTTTTGGGTTAGTTTACTTACTTCCCCACAACTACGGAAATGCAGACTTACCAATTAGCCTAATTTTCTACAAACATCTCTCTGCAACCTATTTGCCAAAAAAACTGTTACTCCAGACATCTTACTTCTGTGAACAAGGCATCTTCCAGCAAAGACAGATAATTTAAACCCGAGGGATCTAGGGGTTTAAACTCCGACAATAAAAAAGCGGCCAGAAAAGTGAAAAGCAATCGTCTCATCAACGGAGTGGAGTCAATAGGTATAGCAAAAATGGTTCAGCTGTATCATCCTTCCACTGCCTAGCTGCCATGCCACCCGAAGGAAGCACGAGGGCTGAGGTTCTGTCGAATCACCAAAGCCTAGGCGGGAGCAATCGGGATGTAGAGGTTGGGTCCGAACTGTGGACCTTTTACCGCTGAGCCATCTTGGGCTTAGTTGATAGGTATTCCCTTGCTTGATTCTACGTTCACCGAGTTGTCAGAAGGACTTTCGTTTTGGTGATACGTGAGACTCTCATTGAGTCAACCATAGCTGATTTCTAATTCCGTCTGCCTTCACAGTGTTTTCCATAGAAACGGAAATCCTGTTGTTATTGAAGGTTGAGAGTACCACAGTCGATCTACTGTGAAGCAGTGGCGCGGAGGATTAAATGTCACATCAGTAATATATAACTATGTGCAGTCATGATTTCAGGCTCTCCTATAACTGTACCAGGCCGACTTCCTTTTGAAAGACCCTCTACGGAAGAACGCCTAACCGTCAAGGGTCGAGTTTACAATGCTGCGGTGCGCACCATATTACTATATGGATCAGAAAACTGGCCATTGCGCGCCGAGGACGTCAAAATTTTTCAGTGGCCACTGCGCGCCGAGGACGTCAAAAAGTTTCATTGTTTGACCATCGATTCCTTCGGAGCATTACCCTAGTCTGGTGGGAACACCGGATCAGCAATGCTGAATTACGTCGAACTGTATTCGGAGGAAATAAATCATTCACGATAGATGAAACTGATCATACTTCATAGGTTGCTCTGGCTTGGCAACGTGCTCCGTATGCCAGTCGACCGGCTTCCTCGAAGGGTTTTTTTTCTCACAACCGCGTGAAGGATGGAAACAAGCCAGATGAGGTCAAAAAACGACTTGGCAACGAAGTATCAAATCCATTACGAGCAAACTCAGTTGCGCTGGTTTTCCCCCGTATTCCTGCGTGGGGACCCTGAGACGTACCACATCAGACGTTGGAGACATTTTCAGACATGCCCAAGTCGCGCCCTCAATGGCGCTCGTGCATCCAAGCCATTGCCTTCAGTGAATAGCCCCTTCTCAACCCCCCACTTAACAGTCCACTGACACCCCAGTATTTACGCATCAATTTATCAGCTCCCGCCTCCAATACGCAGCTACCTACCCAACCTACTTGAATCATCGGTTTTCAAGGTTCCAGCTTACGGACCGGAAGGTCCGTGGTTCGAAACCAACCTCGTCATATTGACCGCTCCTGTTCTAGCCTTGGGCAACCTGGCAGTATTCCAGCTCTAGTTCCTTCTTCCATTGGAGTGGCTGCTAGGCACCGAAAGGGTGCCTCAGCCGAACGATTTTTTTAATCAGGGGGATTTCCGATTGTTATAACGTAATGGCAATGTAAGTAAGCTTCCTCTTTCAGCAGTTTTTACCTCCTCCCACTGTATGTTGAAGGTTCCATGCGTTCAAAGGTCATACATGCAATTATCAAGTTTGTTGTTTGGCATGCTCACACTCCTCGTATGTGACCCCTCTCTCTCATTGGTTCCTTTTTTAAGTCATACTACGTTTGAAAAAATTGTCATTTTATATATTCCTCTGATAGGCTCGCAGAGATCAGGAGCGGAAGGAACGAGAATTGGAGGCCAGAGAAAACGAGGAACTCGAATTGGCCTTGGCTCTCAGTGCAAGTGAAGCTGAATCAAAGGAGAGGGAGGTGAGCTTGTCACATTTTTTGTCCCTATTATCGATTAATTAGCCTAGCTCACTTCACCGTTTTAGCTTCGCTCCATGTACCACTTAGCTGCCATTAATGATGGGGTTGCCAGGGCAATGGTCTGGTGATGACTTCAACCATCTCAATCTGGATAATCAGTGACCGTCGGAGACCGCGCTGAGTTATTGCTGGTATTGATAATTTGATTGGGCTTTGCCTGTCAGCGATCTGTACTTGTTTTTGGGTTCCCAAACACGACGCAACTGCGCTTTCTTGTCGTGGCCTCTGTGATCTTCTATAAGCTCATTCTCATACCTAACATCCATTCAGGGGGCCTCTGTGATCTTCTATAAGCTCATTCTCTGACCACTCATACCTAACATCCATTCAGCGCAGGATTAGTTGAGGGGATCTTGGAGACAGAAAAGGTGTATGCAAATAACCTGTTGAGTGGGACCAACTCCTCCGACACATGTGAGTCATTTCCTGGCACACTGTTCCCGCTGTAACTCACATGCGTTGCAACTGCCGTAATAGCGGCGTGAATAAAGCCGATTGCGGTAATTATTTGAATTTCCCAGTATTCGACTGACTATCATGATCACCGGAAGCATCATGGAGGCTGATACTGATGTTTCAATACCGTACACTCAGTTTAAAGCCCTAAAGTAAGAAAAAGGGAAGGTTGGATGAGGTGACCTAGTACTAACTTGTCACAAGTATTCCGAAGTGCTTACACTCCCAAACATTCAGTCAGGCAATATGGAAAGAAACTGATGGAACGAGTACCACTGACATCGGTTAGTCGCCATTTCTCACATCGTCTCCAGGCAAACGCAAGTTACGGAGATTCGGTCCTGGAAGTCACACTGAATTAGGAACACCCAAACTGTTCGTAACGCCTTTCGCACTCTTCGAGCAAGTCAGGTTATCCATTTCACAATTGGTGCTATTCTGGAAGAGGCACTGAACGAAACTCATCTCCCGACACGTGGCCGGATATTGGATGGTCTTCGCGACTGTTATCTCTGCTGTACAACCGGACACCGGTCTTCTGATTGCCTCTTTACGAAGCCATCAATACAGTCAGATACAATCAAAGCTTCTCTGACATCGGTTGTCAAAAACCCGACGACACCTCAGATCGTCTATCCTCAGGGGACACGTCTTGCAACTGTACAAAAACACAGTCTACTGTAGCCCGATATACGCGGCTTCTGAGACCCACTTATATGCCATTTGGCCCCACATGTGACAAATTGGCAGACTTGATTCGGGCTTTCGAGATTAGCACATTATCTCCATGGTTAATGGAACTACCGACTTATGTAGAATTCTTCACATCCTCCGGTGCCTTTTCTTGGCTTGCGAGTTACGTTTTCTTGAACAGCACATTTTGAAGCATGATTTTTCATGCTGTAGGTGCAAGGCACATACCGAAAAATGGTGTTATAGCGGTCAGTTTATTCAACAGCATGTAATATGCGGTCGTCTTCAAAAATTGGGACGATGACATCTGTGCACTCCAGGTCAACCAGCAACGAGCAATGATTTGAGCACCGGGGGTTTGAGATCCCTCCGCCATTTGCCCCATTATTTCATCGACGAGGAAGTTGAACGAAAATAGAGAGGATAACATCCTTGCTTGACACCATGTTTGTAGCGGAGGTTTTTTTAGGAAAGTTCCCATACATTCATGCGCCCGTGGTTATATGGGAATAAAGGCTGGATTGTTTGTACGACATTGAAGCATGGGTGTTGAACACTGATGTCATACTGCCGATGATGATGGTGATGAGGATGATGACTGGATTGTATTAGGGAACTTCTGGGGCACACCCTGTTGATCAAGCTTAGTTCTATCCAACTGACAGAATAGAGCATACTCTTGGAGTCAAGGAATGTAGGGTTGTGGGTCGTTTGTTCATACGGCACTGCTCGACTGACATCACGACCAAATATTCATGTTTTTATTACCTCGTGACATGCAGCTGTTGGAGGGATGTGCAAACATGTCCCAAAAAGTTATTTTGATCTGGGAAGCTGAATTTCAAAACCGAGAAGTTAGACTTGTTCTCTTTGTTGGCCCAGGCAGCTGTTGGAGGGATGTGCAAACATGTCCCAAAAAGTTATTTTGATCTGGGAAGCTGAATTTCAAAACCGAGAAGTGAGACTTGTTCTCTTTGCTGGCCCAGTGTTTAGAGCTTGAATTTACTGA
The DNA here is from genome assembly GCF_000715545.1 of Opisthorchis viverrini. Classification (NCBI taxonomy): domain Eukaryota; kingdom Metazoa; phylum Platyhelminthes; class Trematoda; order Opisthorchiida; family Opisthorchiidae; genus Opisthorchis; species Opisthorchis viverrini. Next base: position 379,091 of record NW_008751877.1, on the reverse strand, counting down.
CCGGAAGATACGTGGTTCGAGCCTAACCTTCGTCTCTCGACTTCCCCTGTCCAGGCTTGGGCAACCTGGCAGTATCCCAGCCCTCGTGCTTACTTCGGGTGACATGGCAGCTAGGCACCGGAAGGTTGTTACAGCTGAACGATTATCTTATTTATTTTATTAATTTGTGATTTCTAGTGTCCCTACCAGGGTCCGCCTGTGACCCTGTTGTTTAGATTTGAGAGAGATAGGGTGCCCCTCGGAGAGAACACCTCTTTGAGAATAACAAACTATATTGAAAATCGGGGTTCAAAAGATATCAAACAGTTATTAGGAAATCCATCAACTTATTTCACAGTGACTTGCTCAAATCGGGGTTATTTGGTTTCAAGGGTATTCCGGATCGCTGCCACACATGTGATGCACGCTCGACAAAATGGTCCGAGCACAGCGCGGTCCATGAGGAGATGCTACTTGAATCTGAATATGCCGGTTGACTGAGCCTTTGTATGTTTTAAAACCAAATGTTTGTCCATCGCATATGTTTTCTTTCTGGGGAAATGCAATGACTCGTGCACACAGAACCTCCACGTGTATGTTCGACTGAGCGTAAAATCAGATCTATACACACTATGTTTTTTGACTTGTTCAGAGGTTTAACTAAACCTGAGTTTTCTAGGTTATGGTTGTTGTCTAGTGACAGTGTTACACGCCCGATTGGCCTTTTTGAGAATCCTCACTTTTGTGGCATTTGAACCGAGGTCTTTGGCGCAAAATAGGTGGGCAAACGGCTAGTTGTGTCGTCGGCATGTGTAATATCAGCAACATCTAGGTGTGTAACTGAATGCGACTAATGGAATGGCTGATTTTTGGGTGTAACCTTAAGCTTGGATATGATCGAAATTCATGCGAACGTCTGGACGCAGAAATTCGATGACTTTATGATGTCAGGTGAACTCAGCATGCCGTTCGCTACTGCCGCCCACATGAACTCATCGGTAAACTGAATCTAAAGTCAGTCGTGGATGGCTTCTTGGTTCCTGAAACTGATATGTAAACAACTCGGCTGGCGTTGCTGGTTGGATCAGTAGAATTCGGGCGAGGTTTTCGGTCAATGCGGAGTATGACTTCCTGAATCACCTGATGGTTGCGAGCCAATATACACATTACTTATGCGGAATATATGCGATTACAGCCTCCCTGCCAGGGAACGGGTAACCTTCAGTTGGTGTGGAAAGTTACCGACATACAATACCGTTCACTGCTTTGCTTGAGATAAACAAACCTTGTTTTTCGGTCAAAGATAAACAATTCTCTGGAGGAACCATTAGACGAATCACTCAAATGCCATTTCACAAATTGAGAAGATAAGAATAAAGGGGTGGGTCTGGCCACAACTGACTGTCACCGTGTCAGTTCGTTTTGGTTGAGTGGAATTCGGTCCGTTTTGTTTTATCTAGCCAGCGAAATGCGGTCAAGGTCACATGTGGAACTGTCAGCACCTCGTAAGTTAGTTGTTTTGTTCATGTGTTCTCGTCACGCCTTAAATACAAGATATTTGCTATTCATCACTGAAGGATTCACGCCGCGAAAAAGATGGAATCTGGCTTCCCTAGTTAACGGTTCCTGAATGAGAGCTTCATGACTAAACTTGATCTCACCCCCGAAGGAGGCCTACGTCTAACAGGAACACAATTTCCCGTGGACATAACCTGTATTAAGAGTAGGAAAGCATTCCACTTCAGTCAGTATGCCTTTTGTAGATTTCAAGTCTAGTTCACTGTTGTGAATACAACTGCTCTCGGGATTACAATTACCGTTAACCTGCCTGCGTTAGTGTGTATAGTAAACATCTAAAGTCCATTTTAGGTATTTGATTTTCCAATACTGTTCATTCTTATCCTCTCCCCGAATTTTCACAGCGACGTGCTCTGCAACGAGCACCACAGAAAACTACTGAGCCACCAGTGGACACCATTGGGCCTGCTGAAAATGGCCCGTTGAAGTTGCTGCCTGTTTTGGATACGTCGGATATGGATCCAGAGCTGGCGCGATATTTGAACAGACATTATTGGGAAAACAGAGCAGCGTCGTCTAACCAGCTGACTAACAAGTCAGCCCTTGATGACCCGCATACTTCACCTGGGCCACAGCCCAGCGCTCCAATTTATTCCAGTCCGATTCCGACTCCAGTTAAAACTGGCAATCCATCAGGACCGGGAGTTGTTCAAACCAATGGATTATTGGTAAGTGAGATTCTTACTGGCTTACTCCATTCTTGACCTTGGTGGGTCTATTCTGTCTATAGTTCACCAGCGCTGCGGTCCATGAGTTTGCGCCTCGCACAGGAATCGGCTGTTCAGTTGTTCCCGTCATTCTTAGATATCTTCGACCAGCATCTGGGTATTCTGATAGGAAGCTGCTTCTCCCCTTCTCTCGCCTATCTTAATTCCATGGGTTCACACCGAACAAAGGGTATCTGGGCACGGGAGACCACAGACTTCCGTAGGCGCTGATGTTAGTAATAACCCTCAAAATACTCAGACACCTTGAATCTCGTCTCCTCTTTGTATTGTCTCCCACTGGCTTTTTCCAGGTACACTAAGAAATAATCCAGTTGTGTCCCTTCCATTCTAGTATATACGTGACTGTTTTTCAATCGGACGGATTTCTTCAAACAGTTTTTATCAACTTCCGTCTATTTTTTCCGTACTCCTTAATGGACCGTGGCCTATTGTTCAGTGGCCCCGCCTTTTTGCTGAATCGTTCAGCTGGGATTAGGTCCGCCACGTTTCACGTTTGAGCACCATTAGTTCTCATATATTTTGTACAGTTTATTCCTCTCTTCAGTGATTTGTCTTTGCTCGAGAAAACTACTTTGTGAAGATTTAACAGGGAACGGGTTAATGCCATACCATACAGGATCAGCCGTACAAACTAGTATCGTACCCACCACCGATGATAAAGACAGCAATGCAATCTACTCTTCTGTGGACAGTGGCTTATCGAATCGTGTGGATAAGTGCACACCTTAGTTTTTGGCAGCTCAGTGCTCAAAACTCTCAGACACGACCAAAATAGACCACTGACTAAAGCCCCTAGCTCGCCCTTACTACGATCCTAATTTATCTTTTCAATCACATGGGTCATTCATGAGATATATTTCGTAGTGCAGTCTGCTTTTCCCTTGCCTATTATGATGTGCATTTACTTTTTCAAGTCGGGTTGACCGATAATTTTTTAAACGTGACCAGTGCGCAACTTCTGTTGGTTTGAGACACTTTACTCGTTTACATTCCTCATGTCCTTTATCGATCAGAGATTGATGCTACTGTTTGTCAAGTGTTTGATTCTAGAGCACCGCCTAAGTGATAACATACCCAACGGTCGCGTGCTAGGTCTCGTGACTGGCCACTATGGTGAGACTTGCCATTCCAATGTCTCATATTTGTACTGTGTGACTTTTATCGCAGCCGCAATGTGGTCGATGAAATCTGTGGTTGTATTTGTTGGCGAACTTGAGCCACTAGCTTTTTTTTAAAAAAGACTGGGTGATAATAGGTGGCCTTGTAGACCGTGCTCTGAGTTTCGCAACTGGCTCAAGTCTATTCTCGGAGTCGAGTCTTTTTCTGAGGCGATATCAATTAAATACGTACTCCTCCACGCGGATAAAGTTTATTTCTCAATAGTCAACGTGGTGTTCATATTGTCAGTTTCTGTCAGGATAAGGGTTTGAACTTGTAGGTGCATCGGAATGATTCTAGTAAACTAGCACCAGATCCATTCCCTGATTTTACCGACCTTTCGGGCTTTAAAAACAAATGTTTAAAAGTTGCGGTCGTATGGTGGTGGATGATGTCTATGATTTCTATGATGTCTATAATGATCCTGATCAGCAACCAACAAGAGTGGCCGCTAATTTTAGAAAAAATTATGAATAGGGGAGTGGGTATTCTATGGTTTTTGATTGCGCACGCTGCGTCTAAACGGGATCACTTGACCTACCAGAAGCTTTTGCACACTTACAGCTCGAGCAATTCTAGAAAATATCTTATGTTGCTGGGCTCAGTGGGTTCCCCACTTTGATCCGTCTGTAGGGCCTGTCCTTCGAATTCAGCTAATGTCATTTTAGTACACATCAGGCCTCTGAGCTATTAGACAGAGTCCTAAATTAACGTTGTTCGCTCAAACAAAGTCACGGAAAATCAGCTTCAACGGGTACGTCGATGGAAGGACGGTATGTACCAGCGGACTATAATCTTTTAGGACCCAGCAAAGAGCTTTCATGTTTTTTCCTTTAAATAATATGAAGATAATCCTGTGCGTTCACGGTGACTTTGTGATATACTCAGTTATTCACATCCAAAATCGGACATACATGTGCGCCATGCTTATGACAGTAAATTTGTTCGTTCAGTTCCCCAAAGGCGATGAGTAACCCAATGATCGCTTGACAGCAACAGGATTTCTAACAAATCGATTCTCTTTTATCCGTTTTGCTGGGTTAGGTAAACCTTGTTTGTCTCGATTCGTTTACAGTACTTTTACTGTCTTCAGCTGCGAGTTTGAAACAGACTTTCGTTCATCTGACTAGTTGCCTATTACTGAATGTTGTGTTTTGTTGTTTACAGCAGTCTGGAAATGACAACAACACTGTCTTCGAATCGGAATCGACTTTTCCTGGTGTGCCGGAATTAACAACACCAAAGCAGGAGGAATTCCTCAATGCCCTGAGAGCCAGTGTGGAGTTCTTTGTCAATCGTATGCAGAGTAACAGTCAGCGAGGTCGGAGCATTGCCAATGACACCACAGTACAAGCTTTATTCCTCACTCTTCATGAAATGCATCCGCAATTACTCCAGTATAAACAGGCGATGGAAGAAAGACGGGGTGAGTGGCCTGTGTATTTGTCTGCTCAGTGTCATGGTGGGATCGTTCGCTCATTCTGTTTTTTGTATCGGTTACCTAGAACGTGCTTCCAATACTGTTTATGGGTTGACTTCTGTGTTACGCCGTATTGAGGCAAACCGCCCCTCCAGAAAATAGTTGGTTACTGCTTTACAACAGCTTGTCGCGACACTTGTTGGAGTTCCATCACTTTATGCTGTGAAGTTCTCACTCTTGTCTTTATTCAACCAGTCCTGAATCCATCCGCCATGTTTCTTTACACTTTAGCCTATTTCGAGGGTCTACAAGACAAAATAACTCAGTTGCGCGATGCGCGTGAAGCGTTGGATGCACTGCGACAGGAACATGCCGCCCGTCGCCAATTGGAAGAACAAGAGGCTGCTCGTCTTCGACAATTGCAAATGATGCAGAAACTGGAAGTGATGCGGCAACAGAAGCGAGTATGTTATGGTTTCTTGTCTCTACTTTGTTTTTTCGGGTCTCACAACGATCTTGTGTTGCCTGTTGACAGAGTCTAGCTGCTGGTGAATAACCAGATAATCACCACCCCAACTAAATCCACCGATGAACTCTTATCAGGACCAAAAGCGTATGGAACGGCTCTTACTTTATGTTTGTAGGCACTGCAATTCAGTGGCTTGGTAATTATTTTTGAAAATCATGTTAATTTGAAAATAACTGTCCGGATTTTCACTGGTGGTCAGATTTTCAACGAATTCAACGCATAGACGAAACCAAGCGGTTCGTTAAAATGAATGTGGTTCGTATTACTGTAGGTTTACTGTTTCCAAAGGACGTTTTATTTCCGCTTCTCGTACCACACTTCACACCTCGTGCTCCCGAAAGGCGCTTGGTATAAGACCATATTTAGATTCTTGGCTTCTCTATACTGAAGAGACATTGCTTTGAATCTCTTCGTTTGAGTTTTGTCATCCTTCAGTGCAGCTGGTACTTATAAGAAACTCAATTACTGAGCTGTTGCCCCTTCACCCAGGTTCAGTGTGGTGCAGACGATGAGGTGAAGGCCACCTCGAACTGTAGATCTGTTTGTGGTGAGTTCGCTCACGTTTGTGCATCCGCGTATTTTCTGATTGTATCGGGCAAGGGCACGGAATACGCATTGAGGAGAACTCGCACGTGTGATCGCCTTGATAGAGCAATTGAGTGCTCATCGACAATGAGAGCCATAGAGTTGTCTACTGCTACTTTGCTCTTTGAATATCGCTTCGAATGTGGTATTTGATAACGTAATACCAGGTAGGTTTTTACATTGTCCTTTTTTTACGTATGCTGAGCCAGTGAGACCATTTCCATATCGGACATGAGCGCTCTCTGGCTGCCTGAACTAGGCTGCTTGTTAATTTAGGTGCCATTGGACTCTGGCATTTTATCAAGGGTGGGGAAAAGTGAATCCAATGGATTTCTTCGCAAATCTCACATAATACGAGCGGAATGTTGCACTTCGTTGGGGACCGTAAGTTTTGGATCATTGGCTGTTCCCGTGCATCTAAGATCCTATTCTCCTAACCGATATTTGTTGTCCAGCCGATCGAATGCATGATATGAGAACGGTTGTGCACATTTGTTTGGGAGCCAGCCGTCCCTAATAACCGAACAGCACATCATTTGGACGGATGTGTCACGTGCAGGACACGGGCCAAACGAAGTCCTGATTGGTCAGAATGCCAGCCAATCCGGGTCAAGCACCCTTGACTGGACGCTTCTCGCCCCCTCACGGAGATTCTGGCATGACCTTGTGGAACACTGTGACCACCCTATAAATACAGTTGTACTGATTTTCCTTTGTCTCCGAAAAGGGCTGTGTAGAGCAACCGTGCTTTTTGATATACCATGGTGGGGGGTGCAGGAAGCCAAGGGACCGATACGGAGTTGCACTACCGTACTTCAAGACACATTTGTACAACCTTTTCTAGTTGCACTACCGTACTTCAAGACACAACATTTGTACAACCTTTTCCTGCCCAAACCAGGCTGTAGCACGGAGTCGAATCGATGATTGCGGTGCGCGAGTTGCATTAATATGTGTCTGCCTTCGTCTAACCACATATGGGAGGTTTACTAGCAGACCTACCGCTTCTTGGTTCTGTTCCCTGAATCCAGTTTGAACTATCTTCTGGTTAATATTAAAGGTAAGGTTGCCAAGTTTTCTAGTCTGAGTCACATTTTAAAATCGAAATTCACGCAGTAATTCCTGCAGATGTGCATACTACTGTCAACATAGCACATGTGAGTCGTGTGCAACTGTCGCTTGTCGAGTGGCCATTAAGGTAATGTTTTTGTTCGCCTGACCATCCTATACATATTCGTTGGGTTCGCCGTTCCTTGTAGCCTGCCTACTATTGACCTCACCTACGTATAATCGCACAATCTTCTGAGGTATTGCGTAGTTCGGTTTTCGGCGTTTTAGGGACTATTCTTGTATGATCTGTCCCCATCTGTGATTGTTGTCTTCACAACGTTGTGAAGACGTTGCTTCTGCCGGGGTGGAATGATTCAAGTTACATTCCTCCCTCTCTCGAAGGACCGTCTTCTGGAAAGACCGTTTCAGAAAAGTGGCTACGTTTGATTGGATCCTTTCGGCCCATTTCATTACCAGCCTTTCTTCTCAGAAGAGACAGCTGGAGTGCTCTCCTCAAAAAGGAACAAAGTGTTCATATGTTTCGGGACTTCACTCCCTAATAAAACCGATATATGGACTGGATAACTTGATTTTGAACCAAGGACCAAAGCACTTTGACGTGATCGTCTGTATAGACGAAATGTTGGCAGTGCGCATAATAAAGGATAATAGATCATCTAGTGACTATATTCATTGTACGGTTGTTCCCCTGAAGAATGGATTACTGGTAGGAAGGAGAGGCTCAATTCTAAGAGGTATTCCTTGTGGGCTAATTCAACGGTCGAAGAAACTCAAACAAGTAAAAACAGTTGTCGCTTAGTTAACTTTCGCACGCCTGTTTACTGCTTGATTTGCTTTGTATTCAGGATACGCTCGAGTATAGGCGCCGCCTGGCTATGGAACAAACAATGCAATACCAACAACAATATCAGCTTCCACCTCAATCAATGCAACACTCCATGGATCCGGTCACAGGAATGCCCATAACTATGCCCATCGGGCCCTATCCAGGCGGTTACCAAATACCAAACCCGTCTTATTCTATGGCAGGACCAACTCAGGGAATGTACATTCCACCAAGC
>NW_008751877.1:349990-370809 GCF_000715545.1 Opisthorchis viverrini | reverse complement strand
GTTCAGTTAATGTGAAAACAGCTATTTCCGGTAGGCATCTATGCTTCCTCAAAGCTGTTACTCGATGCAAACCGTAACCTGTATATAAATCTTTGTAGTGGAAGCCAGTGGGTATTACGTTTGTTGCTGTGGAGGCTCCTTTCGTGCCCTGGCACCTTTCATCTGAAGAGACCGCGAACTGGTTTGTGTTATTCTTCCATACGAACTTCCTATTCCCCATGCAGTGGAGTCGAGCATTCATGAATACTCGTGGATGACTCGATCTCTATCCCAGATTAGCCCCTTATTCATCATACAACTCAACTAGGAGTACCACTAGGCCTTGCAGGAGAGGTTTTCTCAGCATAACACTAGTCAAGAAGGAAAACTTAAGCTTTGAACCGAATAAGTTACTGGGATTCTTTCGCAATCTTTGTTATCAACTGGCCTTTTTCCGCTTATGGTGCATTTAGAGATTCGCTGTACGAGGAAAATTGCCAACCTAGCTGACACCCACAATTATTTTGGTATACCTAACCATTATTTTTTTATCATGGTACATCCATTTGATTGTACTCCGTCCTATAACTTCACCTTCCAAGAAATGGAAGCATCACTTCCGGCTCCTCAAGCCGGGACGGACCCAAGTAGCATGTATCCCTCAGCCGCTGCTGCCCACACTCCTGGTCAACATCCATCAGCTAACACAATCGCAGCGGAAGATCCCAGTACTGTTCAACCACCCTCGTACTCACAGTTACCTGATAGACCAGCAGAGGATTCTCAACCGGCCACATCGACGGGAAACTATCCAAGCACGGGCTATTCACAGCCTCAAGCTGCTTTGCTGGAGGGCCAATTGATTTCTTTTGATTGATCTCATTCTGCTCGGTTCGTCCGTAATTGTGACACAGTAATAGCTATTGAACCGGGTTTCATTTACTCGCCTACCTAACTCTCGTTACTTCCTATCACTTTACCGTGTTCTCTTGTTCATCAGCTTCGTGATTTGTTGTGGGTCTGCTTAGCTCCCACCCAGCTCGCCTCATATATGCCTTTGGACGCCATCGTTTTCTCCAATTTTTCATTTGATTGACAGCCAAACGAATACACAATGAACGGCCACCCTTTGATTTTCTTTATTGATCAACTGTAATGGGCACAATTACAGGTCATTTCTCACGGGTTCCCTAGGAATAGTCGTTTCTACCTGCAGTTTTCATGAAGTTCATTAGCTCAAAAGATGACCACTGGAACTGCTTTACGGTATGTGAACGCAAGGAACCAGGAATAAAGCTGGGTAGAAGACATTTTCCTGACGCGTGCAAAATGCTTATTTTCTTGCGAGAGATGGTGTACCGTATGGGGACAAAATTTTGTCCGCAACAACGCAACAATAAAAGGCTCAATAGCATCAATTCCCTCTCAACAACAAAAAATCTCCACCAAACTCATTGTAATTAAGGTGTAAAAAATCCGTCCAGTGTGTTCAGGTTGGTTAGCGAAGAGACCCCACTAATAACAGTTTGTGTTCCAATCATTCCTGTGGCCATCGCAACAGTCCCAGTGAATATATCAGTACTCTGTAATATTGGCGTTGGGCCCCACATCGTTAAAGCAGCTGGTGCACGTCGTCATGCCTGGTCTCTGGCCGTATGGAAGCAGGTTTGTGGTGTGTCCGAGCGGGGTTCAGGACAGTCGTCAGACCCAACAGCCCAAATTATCGCCCACTATCCGACGATCTGGTCATCTGCCATGGGAACATGGGGAATATAAGGGTCGGTAATTGGTCAGGTGGCGGTTGATCTGTTCGCCGAGCTTGGCAATTGACTTGCAAAGGTTTCGTCATCATTCGGGGCGAAGTTGGATGTCTCCGTCACAAAGAGATTGGACCTCATAGTGGTATGACAGTTTGCGCACTTCAGCAACGCATTGATCTATATTAGGGGGTATCCCCGCAACGCACTGAGTCTCTCATACCAGGTTGCTCAATGGCTAGAGGTCTGACGAACAGTCTCGTGGTCTTTCAGGTTGGGGGTTGGAACATGTGGCGACTTGTTCCGTAGAAATAGTGATACATTTCCCGCCAAACACCGCTGCCATGCGGTTAGACTTATGAGCCAAACGCTTCGGTTGAGGATCTCAATGGACCTTCTTTCTTGGATTGGGCACCCTGACAGTATCCCTGCCCACGTACAACCATAACATTCACAACTAACAATACTCTCATGACACGTCGGCCGTCACGTAGTGCCATCAGCCAGGTCGGCTTACTTGCTGCATACAGCAGGAAGGGTAAGCGAAAACAGGCTACTACTGACGCCCCTCTTCTTTCTTTCCCCACTTATCAATAACTCTCCTCTTGTAGGCCCAACACTTAGGACTAATGGCTCCGTTCGTATTGCATCGTTTTTGTGTACAGCGTCTGCCCGTCAAATGGCACCGACATTTTCAGGTAACTCAAGCCTCGACATCGTCTATCTGGCCGCCTCCAATGTGCGCGCTCTGAAGCAAGCAGGACAAGAAGCTGCTCTTGCTCACACTGGACTCGCTTGGCATTGATGTGTGCTATATCTCAGCAACAAGAATTCAAGATGCAAGCACAGTGATTGAGCTAACCGGCTACGCACCTCCGGTAATCCAGAGGCTGCTGCGGCGGGTGTAACAGGGATTCTTACTTGATAGAAGATGTGCTCGGATATTAGGTATCACGAATAGGTGGTTAGTTCGATGAGGTCGGCACTTGGATAATATTCTTCATAAGAACACTTCGAGTGACGTCCTCAACGCAACACCAATTATTCTGAAATAACAAAGCAGCAGTGTTTCCCAAGTGACAAGAGCACCTTTACCAAATCAATGAATTTGACATACTGCTGATGGCTGTATTTTACGAACTCTAAAAATTCCAAGCCATGCGCTACACTATTCAAAAGAGTCAGTTTATACCGGAATGCACTGCGTATCGTTGTTTATTCTTTCAAAAGGTTCTGTCTATTTGTATGCTGCCTCGAAGCCACGGAGGTATTTAAAAAAATCGATGTATTTAATAAAGAAGTTAGTTACATGATTGAACTGGTTAATGGAACTCAGAAGCGCGACACTTTTTTCAAGAACCCCCTAAGCGCGACTCACAGAGAGGGGGATTCTCAATAGAAAACGTTCATTAATGAAGATGCTGATAAATAGACGAACTCGGTGTTGAAACATTTGGGGTGTTGGTGGGCATTAGTCACCTCTATTGGGTTTGACCTGATTTGACCCAAAGAGGCTGTTTCACTGGATTGTCATGGTGAGTTCCAGGGAGATGGACTTGATGTAGCTGTTGATTGTATGCGCATCAGTTTCTTACAGTTCGATTGTATCTGCGGTCCACTGCAGTCTTCTGTTGCCAGGCTCCTTCATGGTTCGATTTTCTCGAAGCTGCTGGACCCATGGAAGTTCTCCGGTTTTGAGGGGAGTTCGGAATACCGTCGGTTGTTTGTTCGTGTATCTTGGCTATCTGGGGAGCTTGAATTACTGGAACTGGGATTTCATTGCCTAAAAGGTTTTGTAGAATACAGTGACCTTTGGCGTTCTAAAGATATCAGATGAACACATGTTTTATTAGGGGTAAGGGAACTTAATACGACCTCTCTCAGCATGCGATCAGAATAAATGCTTGGTTGTCCATATGAGCACCTTACATGAATTATTTTGTATCTAATTTTTTTATTAGGTCTTCCAAATACATGAAAGGTGACGCTCGCTTAGTGTTTTCTACTCACTGCTTTGTCAAATCATAGCTACCTACATTCGCTTCTCTGGCTGTTCCAATAAATCGGGGTTTCTCTGATGTGACCACAGCTGAGTTTTGAGATAGCCATTTTTAGGAAATACGATGGTCGAGATATTGCGATATGTTCTCTCGAACAAACATGAGAGTTTCATTTGGGATTGATTTGAGCCTCCCGCTAAGACGAAATCAGCTCACAAATGAGAGCAATTAACAAACTCCTACAATTTAGTGCTCAGGTAGAATATAAACTGGACGGAAACTCGGGAACTGCGCCTACCTGACGAGCCACAAGACAAACTGAAACCGGTCTCGGGCTGTTAAAGTTTTCAGCAACCCCAATGACTGGTGTTCTCCGTCAGGGAGCGAATAATACTTATTATCTGCCTCTCGGGGACGCAATATGAATTTCCGTATTTTTAAAATTTCTTGCTTCTCATTGGCTGAAATGCAAACCGACAAACTAACTTACACGCATCACGTTTATGAGGACTGACGTACCACTGACTCGTCCAGTGCATGACGGCAATACTATCTAGATTGGTGAAGTACCGTACACTGATTGCCCTGACGTTCCATGTTTTCTACTGCTGCTTCGTTCCGTAAATGAAGTCATCACAAGCGCACACCTCAAAAAGCTTCAGGCCGTTTCGATCCGGGACCTTCTGATTGGTAGTTTCAACATTTAACCTTACGGTGACGAAAGGCTGATCAGGAGTAGTTAATCAAGAATATAGCGCCACTCATACTTCAAACACAAGTCTTTATCGCAAACGGGCAGTATTCGCCTTTACACGGGTATTGATATCCCAGGAATTAACATCGCAGATTTAGTTATTAGTATCGTGTTCGAGTCCTCGTGCGATCACCTCAAAACCGGCCGCCGTCCCTTCCATTCAACTGTGAAGCGATGTCAACATTTTATTGTTCCATCAACAAAGGTATGAAAACTACTGCCGCATGGATACTTCTTACACAAAAAAACGGAAAGGAAATGAATATGAATAATAAATTACAAAACACATTAATTGCACACAGCACGCATCAGAGCTAACTTGAGATGGCGAAATTTCCCCCATCTGGAGGCATCGGATACCAATTGGCAGATGGCTTGTAAAATCTTACCTTTCAAGGGAGGACTGGGTTTCGACTTTCTGGAATTGCTTCGTGGACGGGGAATTTCGGATCTGTATGTTTCATTGCGTGGTCGCGTCATCTTGGTCTGAGCAAGCTGAACAAAAAAGCGTTAGTTTATAATTTGTGCTTTGATTGCAATGAGTTCTTGTAAGAGGTGCAAACAAATACATTCTGCTGTTTGAGCACTCGATTTCCTAATGGCTGATAAAAACAAACATCATTTCATAATGATTTTTGTTTTCGTCTCGAGATTCTATCGTGATTTAGTTGCGAAGTAATAGTGATAAGCTCAAAGAATATTCATAATATGATTGGTGGGCCCGAATCTCGCGCGGTGAACGTTGATTACAACCATTCATCCATGAAGGTGAGCTTAAGTATCGCTGTTTTTTGTACTAAGTTGCTCAGAACGTTTGCATTCATCTAAGTCCTTGAGTAGATGTCCCAGATAAACATCTTCCATATTTCCACTAAAAATCCTCATCGCTTTGTTCCTACTGTTTCATCTGAGGCACACTTACCACTCTTTTTTGATTTTTCACTTCTAGTGGAACCACTTTGATCGGTCTAGTTAGTGGACCTTGACTCCAGTCGTATCCGATATCCCCCGTGCTGATGCTGGGTTGCTCAGATTGACTGGGTGATCGCTTTCCAATTGGTATAGCTCGTTGTTCGATGGAATTTGCTTCTGAATACGACTGGTCATCTCTCCTGCGCCCAATCGAACGACGTGACTGGTATTTCTGAGCCTCGACCAACAGATGAGGGTCACTGCGTTTTCCCTGCCCCTCCGCTGGTGGTGGAGATAGTCTTAGGTAGACTGGTGAATGGAGGAGAGATATTTCAACATTTTCACCGGTGTCTGATTGCTCATCTACGTCCTGGTTGATGGCTACGGAGTGGCTCCTCCCTGCTTAGAAAACAATAAGAAATGACGCAGGCTATTAAACGATTCATATAAGGAAAACCACTCACCTGTAAGCTAAGAATTATACATCACCACAAAATCTGTAAACCTGCATGCTTTTACTCTTAAGATGCACACGATCGTGGTACGTGCAACGCAAAAACCCACCTTGTGTTCAACCCAACACTTTCTCTTTCAAGACCATACCTGTACCGAAATCCCATTCAATACGACGGACGTTTTCCGTCTCCGATCCGAGCTGTGCTGTCAAAAGTGCACCCGAGATGGTTCAGTGTTTAGGCCGGCATGTTAGTGTTTCCGCCCTAATACGCTTTCAACTTCCGAGTACTATGGGTTATCCCTAGTTCACCGAACAGCCCGAATTTGTTGCTGTTTAAACTGGGACTGGTGAAATTTAAACTGACATATTCGATAATCGAAACAGCGACGTCGAAGTATGCCTGCTCTAATTCGACTTCAAAAATATGCTGGAAGCTGAAGTAAAGGTCGAGAAGCTTGGCTCTGTAGCAGAATTTCAGTCATCTGTGAGAAGCGCTGATCATTGCAAACAGAGTACTGCATACTGAGTCAAATCTCTTGGGCAGTTACTTAGTCCAATTATGCACTCGGATGTTCCATCTCCGTTAATATCCCTGTATCAGAGCCTGCACCACAACTGAGTAGTTCAATGTAATTCAAGGTTTAGTGGTCTAAAAAGCAGTTAACTTTTCAACAACCATAGGGTGAACGTATATATACAAAGCGACGCAAAAATATGCGTAAATATGCGTATCACATGGAGTTAAACAGTTCCAGATTCGGTTTGGACATAAGATATGCATCTAAATTGTTCATGAAAATGGTTAAACTCGGCGAATGTACAACACTGGGAGGTAGGGAGTTCCAAGTGAAACATACACGGACCGCAAAAAGTTCCGTCGACAGTTCACCCTCGAGTGAGGTACCGCCAGCGAAAAGTCATGCCTCCTGCCCGTTCGTGGTCGACGTCGGACAAAAAGATTTTCCAGTCGTCAGACAAACTGTCAGCTGATTTATCGACCAATCTTAATTACCTCCTTTTTAATCACGAGAAATGGTTATGACGATAAGATGATTGTATAATATACGATATAATACGATGAGATGGATATTATTCTGTCTTTGTGAGTGTAACAAAAAAAGATAATGACCCTGTGGTACAGCCGAATTTAAAACTTGGGCCTAGAAGCTCTGTATTCATGTGCGCCACCTGGGATTCATAGGCAAAAACCCTCACTGTGGGGAAGAGAATTCAGGGAAATCAAGCTCACGAAACTGGTAAGTGACCGTAAAAATACCTGACAGTGCACTGAAAATGCACGAAAAGGAAGCTGTTATGCAACGCCTGGAGAAGCAATGTGGTTTATCTAGAGTGCTTCAGCTAGCAATAAACTATTCCAAAAACATACTCCATTCGAAGTATACTTCTGCTCCCATGTAGGTCACATCTCGAATGCGATCTAAGTTGTTTTGGATTTTTGATGTCCAAATGAAATTGCACTACTCTACTTACAGTAAGGATGCACATATGGCGTGATGCCCCCAAACAAGCCTTTCGAGTTTCTCGATTTTTTTGTAGTGGATTATTATTGACAGTAGGATAAATTCAGCAGGATACATTATGTGTAAGATGAAACTCTAACCATTTTGGCACCTTAGTAGAATGACATAAACGCACTTGCTTTCGCTGATAAGCATACATAAAAATGTCTGCTTTGGCGAAGCTTGTGTTATCAACAGACAATAAGGAGGATGTCAGGCAGCTACGTAGATTGCACAAAAACGGGAGCAGCGAGGAAATCAAATCCATGTTCTTCAACAGATGGACCTTTCTCGTAGCCTCCAAACTTCTTTCGCATGAAAACAAAAAACATACAACTTACGCTGTTTTTGTTTCACAACTTTCAAGCGTTGTTCTCGTCTTTGTTGAGCTACAAGCGAAATGGTTCTTGTATCCTTCACTCCACTAAGGTTTTCACCTAATTCAATGTTTGTTGGTCGCATATTTTCCAGACTACTGGATTCCGAGTGTTTGACTCCGTCTTCTTCGTTCTGGACTGTAGAGGGCAACTCATTATGCGATTGTGCAGTGGATGTCTCAGTGTCCGTAGCATTTGGACTGATCTTTTGTGTTTGACTAAAAAAGTTTATTTGTTTCTTTGACGGTGTGACGCGTTCAGATTGACTGTTTTCCATGTGGCTACCCAGTGGATGGAGAACATTACTCGAGCGATCAATGCCAAGCGTCGAAAGGCCATCTGACAACGAAGCTCGGCGGCCTGCTCCGGTCTTCAACCAATTAGTTGTCCGCTGGTAACGATGACCTTCCATGGCGGTCTCAAAAGGGATGCATGATAGGGAATTTGAGACCTTTGAAGAGTCGCCGTTTGTTAGTTGGATACCAGCAAATCTATCAGGTTTCACAAAGAAGGGAATATACGAAGAGATATGAGCAATAAAAAGTAAGATGTTTCGGATTTTGGAAGTGACCAAAACTATTAAAAGTTAATTGCCGGAAGTTCGCTCACATTGGCTCAAAGCAATGTTCTGATCCCCAATACGTTATCTTTTGGAAACAGGGTGTCCAGGGGAAAGTACTTGTGGTTCATTGGGACGGACGTCCAGTTTCTTCATGGGAAACCATTCCAGGAGTCGACTAATTAAAACATCCTGTTGTGCATACCAGTATGTCTGTTGTTCGTTTAGAGGGAGAACTTACTGAAAAAGCGTGAATACATGCACGAGGCACCAGTCCCATAAATATGGCCATTCTCCCGCCGAGATACAAGCAATCCACAACCAGTGGGATCGGTAAATTCCTTACTATACTGGATTGCTTGTGAACAGTTGATAGGACAAAATGAACCTAAATGACATCTGTCTTGTTTTCGCAAATTTCAGATTTCACACAGCCAAAAAGTAGCGGCAGCTTGGAACACAGTACATACCGTTGTACAGATGATACCTGCTTCCAAAACATAAAGAAAACGGACTCGGATTATCTGAGCAATGTCCGCTCAGTGTTACGGCATACTTCCCATTCTTTTGAGTAAGTGTGAAGGTTGTAAGGTTGCAAGTGCAGTGCACTTAGTTGTTGGACCTTGCACTGTTTTGTTAAATTTCTGATATCAGCTTTAATTGAAATTTTTTCGATACGACGGACCTAGATTCCCAAAAACATACATGGTCTGATCATGATCAGTGGCTTCCAATCCTCCTACTTCTATGCTGGAATCAGATATTTGCCGATGAAGGTGTCCGCTTTTAGCAGCTACATTGCTGTTGATTAGCATAAAACTTTTAAAGATTAGGAATGAAATGAAACATGCATTTGAAGAGAGAGATTCCTGTCACTCAAAGGCATAAATACCATCCAATGAAAAGCTCATTAACTCAGTAATGTGTGCTTTCACCACCCCACCATGAGGGTGCCCAAAACGTTCATGCAAAACAGCTAAATTTGGCACATCTTTAACATTCTTTACTTTAGAATCCCGCGTTGAACAATGGCTAGCCAAGCCACAGAAGCTAAGCACATTACTCAGCCATTATTCAGTTCTTTTGACTTTGAGTGAATTTTTTCAGTGATGTAGGGGCTCTTGAATCGTGCTACTCGGGAAGCCTACAGTGATTTCTAGCCGACACTATTCCAGCCACTTGTGGGACTGATTACTGCGGGTGAGCGCAATGGTGAACTCTTATCCTTTTGTTTAAAAACTCCCGAACATACTTTACCACAGACTGATATATACATCCACACGACTCCATACCAGTTACCTATTTTATAATGGGTTAACTTCACAATCTAACAGATTCAACAACAAAATAACTGGTGGCCACAAGGGATCCCTTTTTTGATTACAAAGTGACAGATAAAAACGGAAACAAGCTCGCAGTGAAACGACCGAGGGAAAGTCAGCATATGTTTTCCAAGTCACTTCCTCATGCAATGGCCGAATGAACTTTGAGGTCACAGACGTCCTCTTCATTCTACATCTAGAACGGGAGCATGGCTCACGAGTTCTAAACAGGGTGCAGATAATAGTCATAGACTAATAGCTTCAATAACTTGGTGTCACAAAACACAGGTTGGCTGCTAGTTAGACGAATGGGGTGAACTATTGCATTATCTCGCTGCAGCATGATGTGCTTGTGTAAATCCATAACAGAGTCAGCAGTGTTTGATTCTGTATGAGGTTCTGCTATTTAGACTCCCCGACGCCGTTGACTGTTACGGATCCGCTCAGTTACTATGTCAGAAGTGCGTTACGTTTGACAGAAAGCACACATTTAGCTGTTCGGTTGAAGCGGATTTTGTTTTTGCCGCTTTCAAACCAACAACAAGTGACTCCATTCATCTGGCTAGTCTGTACTGAGTACAGTTTCATCAACGATTATTCCAACTCAGGATAAGCCTAGTTTGTCTGGAATCGTGTCATGCCCTTTGGCATGCAAACCTGTGTTGCTCACCAATTTCAAATTGCAAGACATCAAAGGCTACCAAGCAAACATTTATTTAATGAACGTTCCGTAAAGTTTCCGCAGACTAACTACAAATGGGTGGAGTTCATATCTGGTCCCCATAGTTTTTTTCCGGTGTTTGAAACTAAAGATACCTTCGTAATCAACGACACATCGGAGGCGTCTTGTATCCTTAAAACTGTATATTTTGGAAAATGAGTGGCTTACCGAACATCGGATACCGAGCCACCGACACTCACTCTTCGCTGCGCTCCCAGATTTGTCTAAAAATAAAATAGGCACAATAAATTCACCGAACATTCTGCCGAGTACTTTCACTGAAATACTAATTATTTACAGTTCCGTAAACCAAATACACCCTCGTGAAAACAAGGCAGTGACCATTTAGAAAACAGCTTAGAGCACGCTAATGAATGAATGTGTCAGATGGACTCAAGGGGGCTCGTTGCAGTCGATCCAGTTAGTGATAAAGTGCAGTTCGATTGTTGTCTGTCATTGAGTGGAAAGCATGATTACGCTTCAATTAAGGCTCGAGTATTTCTGATTTGTTCCAAGGAACCAATAATGTTGTTCCAAGGAATCACAGTCAGGGAAACCGAAGTACATTTGAAGGGATCATACGTTTTGGCCCGAGATTCCGTGAGCAAATGAGTCTTATTTTCTCATGCAGTTTTATTTTTCTGAGGCTGTACTCTGTTCTATGGAAACGGTTCTTTTTGTAGAGAATGTGAATAATTCCCACACTTAGAGCAAAACCAATTCGTGAAGAGTCATTAAGCGCTGTTCTCAACGTCAGCGGATTAAGATCACTGCAGCGGGTTGATCAACGGGTCAAGCGAAATATATTATGATCTTTTTACCCCTTGGTACTCTACATAAAATACCTACCGTCCAACTGATTGGAAAAAAGCTTGCTGACTGCCTGACTAACCGACTAACCAAACTTTAATTTCAAAAGGTATGCGAAGCTTTCATGTACACGGCCGAAATTTTCCACTGTGGTTTGAAGTAGGCATTCAAATGAGTGGACATCGTGTAGTTCAGTGTTCAACGGTACTCAATACAGTAGAAAGTTAGCTAAGTGTTGAGCCAATAAAAGCCGTGGATTTGTAATGAATAAATGTAGTTGATCATATACTCATCCAGTTATTCAACTCTCTCTGGCAAACAAAAATGTATTGCTCACCTGTTGTGCGTACAACTCCAACAGTTGCAGAAGTTCTTTGGGAGTCTCCACATTATTGTGTGCCAGCAAGTCGGCCTGGTAACGAATTATCGCTTCCGACAGACGACTATCCACACGTAGCTGATTTAGGAGAAATTCACGCCGTTTCAGTTCCGTTCCACTGAGCGCGTACTGAGCATCCAGATCCGCTCTTTCCAGTTCTAGTTCGTGCAATCTGCATAGCAGGTCAATAATTTCGCGTTCTTCGCTGCGCATTGACTGAGCAAGCAGGGACTGAGAAGAACAATTATTTGACCGTACTGAGCATCCAGATCCGCTCTTTCCAGTTCTAGTTCGTGCAATCTGCATAGCAGGTCAATAATTTCGCGTTCTTCGCTGCGCATTGACTGAGCAAGCAGGGACTGAGAAGAACAATCGATTATTTGACTAAGAACCAAGCGTGATATAAAGGATACAGAAAGTTGAATACTTTGAGAAACCACCAGTCTGCGTCGTCCTATAACAGTTCACAAATTTTATGGCTGCAAGTCAGTACATCAATAATCATTGAGAAGAGCTCTTTTCACCCACAACCCAGTACTCAGTTCCTCCTAAACAGAGGCCACCCAGTAAAAACCAAAGAGTCCACCCAATCATTGCGCTTTTCCTTGGATGTATCGAGTTTACATACTTTTATTCGGCGGGGCGGTAACTCGGTAACTCAACGACCTTAAAATGGTGTTTCATAACTGGGTAGTTTTCAGTTCACAAACAGTTGATGTATCGAGTTTACATACTTTTATTCGGTGGGGCTGTAACTCTGTAACTCGACGACCTTAGAATGGTGTTTCATAACTGGGTAGTTTCCAGTTCACAAACAGTCAGTCATTCATAATCATACATTCGTGATACTGTTTAGTTGTGTGACACACTCCACGACGAATAATTTTGGGCGGCTTATCGTTGAGCATACTATCCTTTATTTTTAACCCTAGGCTAATATAAACATACGAAAACTCGGCAGATCAAACCTCCGTCTATCTGGCAATTTTGGCTTGGGGATTTACAAATAATAACCGTAACGAAGAATGGGGACTGAATAACTTCGCATTCACATTTGGCACCTCGGACTGACTACTGTTTGATCCATATTTATCAGACTTCAACTAAGCAACTAAAGGTTTTGAAAAAGTGGATGTCCAACATTGTTCCACATAGGCGCACAATCCAGAACCCTATTCATATAGAGCTTTGCTTTAGTGAAAAAAGTATCCAACTCTGGAAGCAATACAGAATTATGACAAGAGTCCTGAATATTCTGTATGCAAATCGCCGTAAAAATACCTACCATCCAAAATCATCTCTAGACTAGAGCACGTTTAATGTCACTGACAATTCTAGTAACAAAACTTTATTCAGCCCTTATGGCACCATGTCCTAAGTAGCAATATAATAGTAGAAGAGGGATACTGTGAAGAAATGAAAGCATTCATGGGCCACCGGAGAAATTAAGACCATTTTATCTTTCTGGTTCATGTGGATTAACTTGCAGGGGGGGAGGGAAAACGATGTTACTGGTTTGCATACTGTTATAAGCTAGACATACAGTCAAACTGACTTTTGTCTATCGTGTCTGAAGCTGTGCTTTCGATGCATAGGGTTTCCCGAGTACGCTGCCTCAGTCCTCATAATAATGACTTATACAACCTGTTGCTCGACATAACGTACAAAAATGTGAGCACCTTGTTGTCGTTCGTTTCTCCTGAGGGCGTAAGTCGTTAGTAAGTTACAGCCCTTCTAATAGCTTCCATCCTTGGACATATCGCTCATTTTTCATGATTTTACGGCAGTTAATCCTTAAAACTTACCGCTAAGGCGCTTGGCAATCGGCTTGCAAACGTTTTGTCACCATACGAGAAGACATCATCAGTGCGCAGTTGGGTGGGTGACGAAACGTTTGCAAGCCATTTGCGAAGCAGCTCAACGACCAATGAACTCACCCGACCTACCAATATTCCAACACATTACTGCCAACGCATTACTGTCAATAGTGACTATCTCTCCATTGCATACAATAAGCCTTTTGGTAAAAAAACATAACTGCAACGCCAGTGCCAGTGTCCGGTTCTATGGAACAGGAGGAGTTGTTATAAAATGGAAACCAGATTAATTTTGTCCAAAGCGAAGAAGGAACATGCTCCACGTTCTTAGGTAGCAGTTATAGGCTTCTAGATTTGCTCAGCCAGTTAAACCAGATGCTGGGCTTCTGAAAGTGCACATACCTGAGATTTAGACTAAAACACCTGTAACTGTCATTCGACTATCGAAACATTTGGATCTTTGAGTTCCTACTATTTATGAGGGAAGTAAAGTCATTTTCCGGATGAAGAAGTCATCAGCCCGATAGGGTGCTGTGCTGTCTCTTTGATGTTTGCAAACCCCACGCAAACACAAAGGAGAATGTGCGCACGCAGTTGGGTGGGTGACGAAACGTTTGCAAGCCATTTGCGAAGCAGCTCAACGACCAATGAACTCACCCGACCTACCAATATTCCAACACATTACTGCCAACGCATTACTGTCAATAGTGACTATCTCTCCATTGCATACAATAAGCCTTTTGGTAAAAAAACATAACTGCAACGCCAGTGCCAGTGTCCGGTTCTATGGAACAGGAGGAGTTGTTATAAAATGGAAACCAGATTAATTTTGTCCAAAGCGAAGAAGGAACATGCTCCACGTTCTTAGGTAGCAGTTATAGGCTTCTAGATTTGCTCAGCCAGTTAAACCAGATGCTGGGCTTCTGAAAGTGCACATACCTGAGATTTAGACTAAAACACCTGTAACTGTCATTCGACTATCGAAACATTTGGATCTTTGAGTTCCTACTATTTATGAGGGAAGTAAAGTCATTTTCCGGATGAAGAAGTCATCAGCCCGATAGGGTGCTGTGCTGTCTCTTTGATGTTTGCAAACCCCACGCAAACACAAAGGAGAATGTTTGTTGTAAACGCTTTGTCATATGGACTATCCTGGGGAATGGGTTTCTTTTGGAGATAAACTAAAAATCTGCGGCTCGTTATCTATTAATTCAGGAAACGGGGAACAAAATGAAAGATGCCAAGGGCCATAAAAACGTAAATGACATAACGTACCACCGAAAACCACAAGCCAAAGTAACCCAAAATTTTTTTATTTGCAGCAGGAAAAACAGAGTATTTTGGCGTGAAAGCATGATCTTACCAATAGCAAATTTGAAAGTAACACGCTCAATAAAGTCTTGGTCCAAGAAGTTGTGATTTTGATAATCATGGGTGAACATTGACCAAAAATCAACTGAATGTCTACAGCTGCCCCAGTGGGAATGTGTTGCAATATATATATATATATATATATATATATATATAGCGTAGGGTTTTATTTGTTCGACAACTAACCGTTAAACTATGGGGAATAAGATTCAAAGGCTCACTGAATATGCAATACAGATTCTGATACCTTGAATTCAATGGAATCTATTAGATGATCAAGGCCGCTACGATTTGAATGGCTGCGTGGAATTCCCTAACACTTCAGGGCTTATTGAGTGATGACTTCTCAGATGGGAGTTTCACCCATCTTGTTAGATTTCTCTTCCTCTTAGCTACTTATGGGTTGATGGTGGTGTGAGGAGATTTGGTAATTTTGAAAGGGAGTTCCGCCCTTCAAGTGAACCCAGTCTATACTGCATGCTGTAAGGTGGCTTCCGTGACTGAACGACGAATACCACTATGTCTTGTCTACAAGGGACCTAATCAAGCTGATACTACTGATGAGGCATGCGAGTAGCTCGTTTTCTCGTAACTGCGCTTCCCGTCCAACTGAAGTCGGGGATTAGTACGGAATTTGTGAAGCTGCTTGGCACGTTCGTTTGCCATTGCGTAGTAGTCGATTAATATCCGGGAAAGTTCAAGAAGAAGAAGATGGATATTCAATTACCAAGAAACTGGGTGCATGTGAGAGATTTACTATACTGTCCGATAGTTTGTGACTGTATAGTTGGTGTTTTATAATAAACAATTTCGTGTTGAAGGGATTGCTTCCATTTTATTGGCCGAAGTGTCAGGTGTTCAACCACTTATCAAAAGGTCGTGGCTCCTGGCTATTCCCACCGACGTTGAAACAGCCGTACAATGCATTTCGGCTTTTCAGCTGACGGGATGAAACCGCTATTGAAAATTACTGGATGTTTTCACACTACCATCAAACCGAAGCAAACACGGAAAATTGGAAGACTTCTTATCGCAATTTTTGTTCTAATTGTGCCACCTGCCGGAGATATGTGGAAGCTGATATCAGGTTCAAACTGGTTCACCATTCTACATGACGAGTCAGTCCATGGTATTAGTCGATAGATCCATATCGAACAATAATATGTCAACTCAAACGGGCAACAACTGGCTGGGTGAATGAGCATCAGATTCGAAATACAGACATGTTCAGGAAAGTAGTTCAAGCCAACGGTCTGAATAATTCCATATCTTGCGAAAAAATGGTTCGGTTGAGGAGATTCCAGGAAGGGAGTATATAATCAAAGGATTTGCAGCGGATAAAGGTTAGTATAATTCTACAAAGCGATTAGATCAAAGAAGAAGTCACGTAGCATCGTGCCAAAAATTCACTTTCAGCAGTTTCTATGCACCAATAACGATCCCAAGCCTTGTTGTGCTTACAATGTTCTAAAGTTGGGCCGGAGATTCCGCAGATGAGAACTGAGGACGCGCGCTTTCATGGGATCCGAAATACGAAGAAGGTCCGGTTCATGGCCAAGCCATAAAACTCTCAGCCTTCACATTAAAAAGGTATCGTTATACAATAATTCGAGTTATCGGACACCACACGTAAATAAAAGTCAAGTTGCCGGTTTAAAAATGCGTACAGTTCACGAATGTCGCACAACCTGAGTTCAAGTAGGACAAAGTGTTGCGGAAACTGTGAACCTGTGCTGGCATGATTAAGCTCAAGAGGGGAAACACCAGTCATGGATTCTCGGTGAGTAGTGTCTTGCGTCTAGAAAACCTATTGCGATATCTTGAAAGTCGCACTAACTGAAAAATAGTTCAGCACTTTTAGCTGAAGGATGTATTTAAACGGGGGATTCAGTTGGGATTCATTTGGTTCAGCGTACTTCGCAAGTTCGATAAAATTAGTGCATAGATCCAAAGCCAATAGGACTAAACTTCATAGTAAGTTTCTTCACTCCATTCAAAACAGTAGTCTACATTGAATAGTTCATCCACATCTAAGACCATACTACTTATGTCTGCTACCAGATCAAGCGCATAGTTTTGGTAAACATAGGATTTCCCGTTCCTTGAACTCAGACGAAATTCACCGCTCAATTTGGTTGCTAAGACACGGCAAAATTGTGAAGAAAAGCCACTGCAAATATGATAGGTAAGGATTTTTTCCAAAAAGTTGATAAAACAGCTCGTTGGGACTGCTTTTCGACAAATATCCGACAGTGTTCAGCAAACTTATGAGAGGGGGTTTCTCCGAGATATATCTAATATCATACAGAGTGAAACATGAGGCGTCCTTTGTGTGGCACATTTAGTTGGAGGATTTCGTAAACGACAAAGCCAGCTGAGATTCATTTGATCCTCTTGTGCAAATGGGCATGTTTTGGGGGTTCATCTTATATTTATAGGTGATGAGTGTTAGAGAAACATTCAGTTGGTAACTGATTATTCCGGTTTTTCCGACTGTTGTTTGTGGTGCAAGTTCTTTCTACGGTCTTACAGTATTTTCCTTGTCATAATCTATTATCCATACGTTAATAAAAGTTTTGATTGCCCACTATCGGATCCATACTGTTTTAGGTTTGTAAGGGCATCATACTTTTTGAACTGTAGCAGACCGTTTTGAACACGAGCACCTACTACTTAATTAGTATCTTATGCCAACATAAAGTGCTTCGATGTCGCAACTATCCATCAATCTAAATACTTCGTAGGAGAAGCCAATCAGTAAGCGTGGTTTTTTTCGAAATCTCATATGAACAAAAGTTTCCGTTTTCAAAATTCAACTGAGTAGTGTGATCATTCGAAATTCCGAGACTGCCTTCATAAAAGGAAACCCAAGCAGAACAGAAACAGCAGCCCTCATTACAGTCCTACGAGCGTTAAAATGAAAAAAGATCGTCAACAATGATATGGCCTGTTTTGAAAAGAAAGTTATTCTGTGGGAAATGAGAATCGGTTTGTTGCGGAAACTTTCTGCTTCGGTGACACGAGCAAGAAGCTTCCACAGCTACATGAAGCACTTTGTGGACTAATTCCTTCCTGGTGATATATCCCACCTCGAACTCCATAAATGTTAATTAACTCGATTACTCTTAAAAGTTTGAGTGCTTTTGGGCAAACCGAACGGGAGCCACCTGGCTTCAAAAGTAAAACAGCGATGTTCGGTGCTGTGTATGAAATTGGGGGTCTTTTTACGTCGGTACAAATATGAATTCATTAAATAACATTATATTAATTTGATGTAAAAGCGTATATTTGCTGTTCTTGCCATAAAAGCTCAGAATAACATATCTTCTCGTGGATGCTGGTTATACGCAACCTCTCAAAGAAATGCACACAGCAGTTTGTAGTTGGCACCACCTCTAACTGCATGAGCATTGGCTTCATGGTACTTATGAGTAGACGGAATTGGAAAAGAGGAATGGAGAAAACCAGCTTTGTTAGGCGAGCTGGTTTTCTTGTTTGAAGATGTAAACTCTGCATGAAAGTGATATCCAAACCAGAGATTAAGTAGGGTTCCAGGTGAGTCTATCGCAGAACCAAATTTGCTTGCAACTGAGTGTGTTTCACTGATTCCCATGATGTCTTGCGTAGCTGTCGTAAGTTTGGAAGCCATGCGACAAAACGTGACATTCAAATCTCACTTTTTGCATCCTTTTGACGTTATCCGCTGCGATTTCGTGGTCCTTCTCAATTTGCTCGTAGGCTTCCTCCAGTCGTCGACGTTCCTGCCGCAGGGCTTCTCGGGCTTGACCCATGAACTGATAACTATGGATTATGGGGTAGTGGTGCGCGTAGCTTGCATCTCGGATACCATCTGTGAAAAGACGCATCAAATGATAGCAGTAAATTGGAGGTATTCGTAAGTAAAACAAAGCAATTATCACTGTTTTTATGCTTGCATATAAGAGCATCACACGTGTTATGAAACCACACGAACAGGAGTCATCCAGGTTCGTTACTCAAGTCCCACTACCCGGTTGATCACAATTCTCATTTGAGTTGAGCATAATTATCTGAGCTCCAAACCGAAGGATTGTGATTTGAACCTTTTAGGAGGTCGCTAATGCTCTCACTGTCGATAATTCATAACAGTTTGCCTTTTACAGGGTAGTTTATTGTCGTCTGAGGAGATAAAATTTTGGGACGAAATGTCCAAAGCGATTTATTTCGAAGTTCTTCCACTTGGGTTCACTCAGGTTTCATTGCGAAAGCCAAGGCTGACTGCAGGTTTTTATACCGGTATTGATCCACACCAACTCCCAAAATACTGAAGTTGGTAGCGATATTCTCAAAAAACTTGGGAGAAATATCAATCACTTCTACCGGATCTAGTCAAATATTTCAGTAAAATTAGGAAAAGGGAATGAAGAAATGAGGACATCCCTGGGCTTCCGACTTATCGGGAATCAATGCATACTGACCTCTCCGGATCCAGCATAACAAATTTTCTGTCACGATAATGGCTTAAAACCAATAAAACCAAAAGTGAGAGAAGGACCGTTTTGAATGCCTCCATGTTGGTAACTTTTTTTACGCGACGTATACTCACCAAGATTTGTCTGTGATTCTGTGGCACTTGAAGCAGTGACTGAAGAAGCTTTTGATGAGTCCCATCTAAAATACGGAATATACCAATGAAGATGGGATCACTGCTTCCTGAACGAATAGTAATGAACAAAATTTCCAGGCGAACCAGATAGTGAGTACTCGGTGTTCAAATCTCAGTGAAGTAAAGAGCGCGGCAGAATATTGTAAGACATATTATTCTTGATCGCTCACAGAGGGCAGAAACCAGAACTGTACATATAGCCTACATAATTTGAAAGACAGTGAGGCGCTCATCGTGAAAGTGCATGAGAGGGTTGCTGAATGGTTGTAAAGTAAACACCTAAAAGGAATAAAAAAGATAGGAATTTTACTTAGATGCTTTGCTTTGCTGCTGTTTTCTTTGTACTACTAAGAATGTGGCGAAAGTTCCACTTGTGTAGCCCTGTTTGATTCAAAAACTGAACATAGATCAGACAAAAAATATGGAGTATTGCATTATTATTTCCAGGAACACCTAACGTTCAAATTAATTTGATTATGAACACGTAACGAAGGCTTTGACTGACGTATCGCCGTAGTCTCCGGAAACTCAAGAAAGTCGATTTTACTGGTGACATTGGATAGTAAATGCTGATGTTAGATTTACCTGATCGCTTGTAATGAGAAGTCTGTGGTGTTTTCCGCCTACCATTCGATCGAGTACTTTTGAACTAGAACTTTGGACCAGAAGAGACACATGATTCTTATTTCTGGCATTGATGTACCAATTGGTTCTGCCAGTTCACCTCACTCCGTAATTACATACGAGTTAGTGTACTCAATGTGAAATTTAGTTTAGTTTGCTCAAGGGTAATGTTAATCCATGATATCGGTTGATCACGTGTATTTCCGCCGCAATATATGTCCGCTTTACTGTCGGCGCTAAGGGCGGTATTACTGATGTTAATTTGTTGGCTCATATAAATGGAAACTGTATGGAAATCAGAATCCTAGATAGCAAGTCACGTTTCCTGGGTTCAAGTCACTCGTTCGCATGTTTCTCAGTAGTCCAGCAGCGATGAATCAGTGTCTGATTCAATCAGTGTCGATTCTGTTGAAATGTCCTAATGAAAAGAGGACATCCATTTTGACGGAGGTTTGAATATATTTGGTAACTTTTATAGCAGTATTCATCCACTCAGTAAAGCCGATCAATGCTCAAAAGCCGAGAAGCAGTGAACAGATATTCCACTCTTGTTGTGGAGCATCTCATGCAATTCAGAAAGTCTCGAAATCGCGGCAACATAACACTTGATCGTTTGGTCACCAGTGGCTCTTCGGCAATGTGAATACCCTTGTAACGGTGATACTAATGATCGGGAGGCACGCGAGTAGTATGTGTTGTTCGTAGAATTTCGCTTTCCGTCGACTGAAAAATGGAATTCTGTTGCGGAATTCGTGGGGCCACTTTGTAACATTTGCTTTTATTTGACCGACGAATGATTGGAGGCAATGAATCTC
>NW_008751877.1:330907-349273 GCF_000715545.1 Opisthorchis viverrini | reverse complement strand
GTTGTTCGTAGAATTTCGCTTTGCGTCGATTGAAAAATGGAATTCTGTTGCGGAATTCGCGGGGCCACTTTGTAACATTTGCTTGGATTTGACCGACGAATGATTGGAGGCAATGAATCACCAGGAAGACTCGTTCGGGAGAAGATCTATGTCCAGGTTTTGTAACTAAGATGCAGATTAGAGTTTTGCTTCCTTGTTCAATGGTCTGTAACCGGTCAGTTGGCATTTCCGAATAAATAACTCCGCAGCGAAGGCCTTCTTCCTTCCACCCTCACCCTCCAGTGGGAGATATCCATCTTGATCCTAAGACATCGCCAACAGTTTTGATTCACCGATAAGGCGCTTAGGCCTCGAAATCTCGCGTGCTCCTTTAAACGAAGTTTTTACTACATGCCATTTGTACACTAACGAAATAATTTTGAACAGTCGAATGTATTGACCAACCATTTTGGTTTTCCATAGGCACTGGGCTTGGCATGTAATAATGATGTACAAAAAAGACGGGGATTCATTGGCTTTTTCCTGTGTTACAACAAGATCCAATTAAGCCCTAATGATAATAAGAGTAAACGAATTCGCTCCATATCTCTGGCTATCACTGACACGTTTTTAACTGTCACAATGAGACACTAAGTGCCTTTTCGAGCCCAACATTCTATTTCAAAAATATCGGATCGACTTATGGACGGAAAACTCCACCAAATACCAGACAGCTCACTACAAGCCATCATCAAGCCATCTCATCTTGGCACTTCCAATCCTTCTTCGTCACCGAAATCCTCTTATTCTGAAGTCCCTCAAGACTACCACAATAAGTCGACCAAAGCATTTGTTATGTTTTCAAAGGTAACTAAATGTAACATCCAAGCTGCTACGGACATTGTGACGCAGTAGTTTAAGTGTTTGTTTGTCGACTGACCTATCCGATCTGTGGTCATGTGGTGAAGGTGTTTTGCAAGGTTCTGTAAAACCCATTGCACTAATCAAGGTTGCTGAAAATCCATGGACAGCACACAACCGGTTCTGCCTTTCTAGGGGCTCATCAGGTAGGCAGAGTCATCAAGTTTCTGTCGACCTTATGTTCTACTTCAACCCAAATTGCACGAAGTTAGCGAAATGCACCCGAGAACCACCTCGAACCCCACTGAATCTCTCGTTTACGATGTTTCTCATGACACAAAGATCATGAAATGCAACTTGGTATGCAAATGAGTGTATTTCGCAAGCTTATATAAAACTTGTCTTTCCCCGGTATTGTTCTCGGTACCAACAGCAAGACAGAACGTGCTTGCATGTGAGAATTTCCGTGTTTCCACTTTGTTATTCAAATAGATGAGTGGACAAAAAGGTATACGTGACTCTCTGAGAGAAAAAACCTCCTTGTTAATGAAGCACTGCTGTAAACCATTTTTCTGCTCATTTTTGACAATGAAGATGTGCGTATAACCGTGTTGTTCGGACTTCAAAATTTCAAAGGAGTTTAAAAATTTCAAACTCGTTACTGCATATCTATCATTTATATCATGGGGATCTGAAAAACTAAGGAGTAAGGAGATTGAATTCGGACCCTGAATTTCGGACTAGGGATCTTCTGAATTCAGCCACTAAACTATCTTACACCCAGTCGTGGATCATCTGATAACAGATAACACGGTTTTGGTCACTGACGGTGGTAGTTAAAACAATAGCAGTGATAAACATAAAATTGACCAGTAGGAGCGCTTTCTGATTCGGTTTAAATGAGCTAAGGTATACGTTCCATCGCAGAGTGCGTAATTTCAATAATGAGTAAACTTCTCCAACAGCCGATAATTCACTATAAAGGTAATCGTGTGTTCGATATAATTTTGTCCACATACCCACATTTCAGGATGTGCATATATGACAGAAGTCACACACGCCAAGTATGGGTGCGAAATCATCCATATCAAACGCTTACTTAGAAACACTTTTGGGCATCATTTTACTTTTTCATGAAGGAAACTACTCACAAGGTTGTTAAAAACTCCTCGACAGCCCACGACCGGTTTCGCCCTTCTTGGGGCTCATCAGGTAGGCGCAGTCCCCAAGTTTCCGTCAACCTTATGTTCTAGTTGAACCCAAATTGGACTGTTTTCGAGAAATACACTCTTTTTACTTTTCTAAATGCGATATGTTACGACTAACGAGGGTTTACCAGGCACTCCACATCGGACGGGCATAGGCCTTCTCCACTTCGCACAAACATCTGTCGTGGTTCCACATTGAATTTGCGTAAATCACGCGGTTCACAGACGTGAAATGCCTCATAGTGCTTAAGTTTGTATTGTTCCACCGGGTATTACGTAAATATTAGCTCTACCTGACTAGTACACTTGGAAAGCACGTAAAACTGACCTTACGGACCCAAGCGTCTAATTCTTAGCGCTACTCTAGATTACGTAATTACCACCTCACTTGAGTCCTCTGGAAACTTTAGCGTGTGAAACTTACGCGAAATACGCTCATGTGCAAGTTTATTTGATTTTGCGAGATACTCATCTGGAACCCAGCTGAATCTCTCGTTTATGATGATTAATAGCGCTTAACGGTAGATTGAAGCCCTAAGCAATGTAGTAATGGATATGGCAAATCACATTGATATGGTGACTTTCATAACGAAGTCCCTAACCAATGCAGTGGGTGTAACCCTCAAGTTTAGGGCCTCTGTGCATTTAGTCTCAATTATCAACTACCTTTGGTGCATAAAGAGGCAGCAGGGACTCCTAACACCACCGTGAGATGAGGTGATGTGGAGGATTTCCTAACAACATGTAATCTGCCCAGACGTGAGACAGTCACAGAGACTGTCTTTAGTGATACCAGTCAGAGCAGTCCATTTGATCTGCGGTGTTTAACTAAAGAACTGTAGTGCTATACCTTGTGTACGTGTGAGCTCTTCATGCTACTGATCAGCCATCAGTAGTCAAATTTCTGGGGATAACTACAAACCGAAAAGTGCTGTGCTCGGATCTACCTGGTGGCGCACTGCTGCTGATCCTCACATGGGGTGACACATTCCTACACTATATTCACGTTCTTCCGCCCAGGTTGTTTTCACCTACAGAATGGAATTCTATCCATAAATTATTAGAAGGTTGTAGTGAACCCGCTTGCCCTCATGCTGGTTTATTCATTTGTCTCACGGGGACTATTACATGGCTGAAAATATCAAACTGCTCTGTACTGAGTAATACTTGATTTTACCTACTCCTTGATTTTCCGGGTACGTCTGAAATGTCCTCTGAGGTTTTTTTCAAAGCAACTGCCTGTTTTCAAATGGCCTTTAGTTGTATGCTTAAGTATTACGCTATCTACACCAAACAATAAACGGGAAATGTTTCAGACCGTCAAAGGGAACATCGATTTTTTGTTTGAGTGAAAATACAAACCACTGATGCTTGTTTTGGACTCTTCAGCAATTCATTTTCGTGGGATTGGTCCCATAAGTTGTTACAAGCGTTGTCATAGGGACGATGGACTTAGAGATCTCAGGTGTTGATTTCTGCCTTTAAACGCACGGTTAAACTTACGTCCATCCACATGACACCCAAGGAAAACACGGTTTGTCCGGATGTAGCAAAAACAGGGGTGGAGGGTGTCAAGTGAAGTGATAATGGTTTCATAGACCAGTGTGATCGATTAAAGGTACTATACACTGATGATATCATACCATTCACTCAGCGTCACAATATCAGTTACACAGAATGTGATATTTTGGTAGATGATTATATGCTGAGCTAGAGTAACGGACTTAAAAACGCACTTGTGTGAAGTGCCCCGATTAGAATATGAAAGATTACTGGTCGACTACAGTACTGGTTCATTGTTTTACTAGTTCGGATGATGCAGCGCGCAACACGAAGCATGTCAAAACAACCTGTACGAAAATGCAAACTGTGTTTCATGTCTCAGAGTTCAAATAGTGAACAGTGCCTTACCCTAAGATAGAATTCGGCTGTATCATGGAAACACGAAAATATGTGGGGCATAGATATCTTTTCGTACATCAGGATAGACAGAGATTCACTCACTCATTATATCGCGTTTCCTCAAGATTCAATTCCAACAGGCGATTTTTCAATCGAACCAACTGACGCCTGCAGGAAAATTTCAAGTACAATAAATGCAGAAAATTTGCTGACATCACAGCTAGGTGTGTATTGCTGATCAAACGGAGATATTTAGGGGCGAAAAGCCTACGGGGTAAAAACCTCCACGTGCCACAATAGCCACTTAAACTTGCAATCGATAAAGCTGGCGCAAATTTGTAACTCATGGCCATTGGTGAACACTGAACCTTTTCTGTGGTCAATCCCGATCTGAGAGCGACTCATATCTCTTCGATGTAGTGCAGCATAACGTCTCCGAATTATGGGTGTTCCATGGATCAATATGGATACAGAAGTCATGTGAATACGTAAGCTATGATATGATGAAGTCCCTCTAAAATGATTGCAAACTGCCACGTCAAGAGGGATCGTTCTGGGAAGATTGTGTAGGGATAGATGAGAATGGTCAGGATGACATCAATTTTAAGTAAAATAGAATGCACACTTAAAAGAACTTTGCGTTAAATCAATGATCTTTGATTTAGAGATGTTGATTCGGCTTTTTCGGGAACAATGTTGCCTAAGATTTTGCTACCGATGTAATGGTAACTGATCCATAGAGCACATATACGTGAACACTCTTTCAATGGTTTCTATGCCTTCCACCTAAAAACAGCAGTGTCAAGGATGAAAATTCNCCATAGAGCACATATACGTGACCACTCTTTCAATGGTTTCTATGCCTTCCACCTAAAAACAGCAGTGTCAAGGATGAAAATTCCTTCCTAGCAGAACAGTCTACTACTAGGGGCATCGCGAGTTCAAAACAGCCAGTTGCGCTGCAAACTTAAACAATTTACGGCACCTTTGCTTTCATAACGGGAAGTGTCTATCCTACCAAAACTCTACCAACACAAATTCAGGATGCAACTGCTTTTTTGCATGTCACTTGAATTCTTCGCCGTCTTATACTGAACACTAGATTACATTTTAGTGCTTGTCTCAAAGCAAAGCAGTGATGACTTCTCACTTTTTTATCCAAAAATAGTGGGGTTTTTCCCATAGCCAAGATATCTCACAAGGGGTGTCAACCGTCAATTCAGAAACGCATCTTTTGTAAGGCCTAATGTCTTCAGAGATCCCACTGCGCCTTAGAAGTGTTCGGAGTAAAAACACTTGGAATTTGGAAAACACTTCTTATTTCAATAAGTTTATCCCACCAAAGTTTGGCTTAGTTTTTATTCAGCATTTAAAACTTGCTACGCTTGGGATCTGTGAAGTCAAACTGAACTGGTCATAAAATGTAAGTGTCAATTTCCGTTACAATATATCAGGCAACCTATTTCATAAGCGGTGTGGATTTTTTCTGTGCCGCAGGAACTATCTGAATATCATCTGGTTAGCTCTAGCAAAACGGATGATACTTGATCGTCAACTCCTCAATTTATTTTGCCTTTAGATCTACATTACCTTCTGGACTTGGTGCTATCCGTATTTGGGTTACATCGCAATAAAGAGCAATTGCCCTGCTCATTCAGCATCCTTATTCAGAGGTAGGTCGAGTGAGTATTGGAAAATGAGTTCTTCTTTGAGGCCCTTCTCAACGTATGAGATATAAGAAGCGGAAGTCTGGTTGTGGAAAATGCAGTTGTTGGAACAAGTAACTGGTTGTATCTAACGACCTCTGATGCGGTAAGGTAGGAGGAACAATAATGGTCTGACTTTGACTGGTTTCAAAGGAACCGACGATGTGTAAATTAGGGCCATAATGAGTGAAATTCATGTGCAACGAAGAAGGCCACAGAACCTGCAGCCTGGCGCGGTTGGCCGTCCTATAGTGCGTCGTGTCTAAATAGAATTTGTTTGAATTAGTGTCAGAGGTCATAAGATATTGAAAAAATCTGACTGTGATCGGAGAAAATGAGAAAATTTAGCGGTTTGGATTGTCACTAACCGAACAATGTGTTGTACATCTGAGATCAGATGAACCCCACAGTCGTTCAAACTGACTCTTTGATTTGCAACGTTCAAAAACTCTGTTTTTCACTGACAGCACGTACCTGCCAGGGAAACGAGTGGCTAGTAGTGCAGGTGTAGCGGAGCGAATGAATTTTCATAAACTTCGAGGAGCTGAGCTGAGAGGTGATCCTCGAATATTCAGTAATGTAAACAAGCTTCATAAATCTAATCAGAAGTGATATGTTCTATCAATATTCTCCCCCTGAGAGGATGAGCATGTTATATCATCTAATGTGGCATGGCACCTGAACCACTCAATCAAGCGCCGAATTCGATTCTTGCTCTCATTTGTGCAGGTAATTCGCCGTCATCAATTCTCAAGCTTTGTAGAATCCCTTCAAACGCTATAAATTTAGGGTTGAATGTTACTGTACATGAGCCTGTTCAAACCCAACTCACCCATGCTCTACCACAACACAGGCTCTCATTGTAGCAAGTTGTGTGACCGAATTACTTACTTAGTACGGGAACCATACACCGCTCTACACTGAAACTGCAAAAAGGGATCAAGTATTTCGTTGACAGTGTAAGTGTTTTCAATTAATATATCGTCCCGTGTGTGAATTCGGTCTGTGCCAAAGGACGCACTCTCTACGTGGGATTTAACTACCCGACCCTGTAGCATTTTAATCCCCATGGCTGGACGGTTGCGAGTCCGAATCAACCTTGTGAACTGTCGATGATTCCCAATGAGACGGAAATGGCCGTGCAATGCTTCTAGATTTTTCCACATAGACTGACTTCACCTGCAAGAAGAAGTCTTCATGGCGAATTTTCTGCTTGTCCTTGGGACTCTTGTAGGACAAGGGTATCTTTCGTGGATGTGAGCTGCCCCATTTTTCACTTGATGGTCCTTCATGAGCTTGCCTTATAAATCTATAATCCGTTCAATAATTTCTCCGATGCTGAAAGTCCAGCTGTGGGTGCAGTCTTTGCTCAGAACAAACTACAACACGCCTCCTGTTTCTTAAAGTTTGCGTACCTGCTTTGTCGGACGTCCGCCTCAACTAAAAAAACGCACATTTTAGTCGAGCGATACGTCTAGCTAACACTACTGTCACCACTACTAGTTGAGTGCATTCCAAGCGACTGCAATTCGCAAGGGCGAAACAAACTGAAAACTGTTTTGGGCTCGTTTCCAATGGTAACTGACACAACAGAACTTATTGTTCTGTGAAAAAGCGTGATAGACGTCCCAGGGAGGAAGATAGAGGGAAGTTAAAAGTGGTGGACGCCCTCAACTGATTGGGAAGAAAACACAACAGGAGGACCAGTTTCACAAAATGCTGTGAAATGTTTCGGGTTGATGTTTTCATGTACTTTTCTACGAAAATCTTTGTGTGGACAGTAAATTTCACAAGATGCGTCGTTAAACAGTTACCGGACACATATAGGTGTATGTCGGTGAAAGAGCCTATCTTCACAATTTTGTGTAGTTAATCTGCGGAGTGAAAGTGGACGGTAACTGTCTCTGCTAATGAGTTCTGACCTCCTACTACGCGCAACGTAGTGTTAGTGTATACGGTCTGGGAGATGATAAGATTTGATGCATTCAGTTTACTCGTCTCGTGTTTTGGTTTTCACTTTAGACTGTAGGTTTGTTCGCTGCGCGCTGCTATTCAATCCGAAAGCAGTTGGGTCAGATATTTTTGGAACATATACTGTCCATCCAGATAGTATGCGAAAATTAAGGTTCACATTAACTCCTTTTCTGAAAGACGAAAATGATTTCCTTGATGTTTGCCTCCCCAGCAGCCCAAAGACAGTGAGTTGTACTTCCATAAAAGAAGCTAGTCACAAGGTTGCTGAAAACACTTCGGCAGTCCATGACCGGTTTCGCCTTTCCTGGGGCTCATCATGTGGGCGGAGTCCCCGGGCTCCCGTCAATCTTATGTTTTACTTGAACCCGAATTGAACAGATTGTGACAAATATACCCATTTGCAAATCGATTCGGTTTTCATGGGAGACTCAGGTGGATATCTGGCTTATGATGTTCTTCAAATAAATGCGTTGCACAAAGGCCACCTCATGTTTCATTTGTTATGACATTTGAGATATCGCAGTATATTTTCATAAAGGAAACTACTCACAAGGTTGCTGAAAACTCTTCGACAGCCCACGACCAGTTTCACCCTTCTTAGGACTCATCAGCTCATCAACCAGAGATTCAGTTGAGTCTCTCGTTAAAACCAAATTAATTTTCAAATGAGTGCATTTCTCGAAAACAGTCCAAATGGCGTTCAAGTAGAACATAAGGTTGACGGAAATTCGGGGACTACCTGATGAGTCCCAACGAGGGCGAAACCGGTCGTGGGCTGTCGAAGCGTTTTCAGCAACCTTGTGAGTGGTTCCTTTTATGAATTGTACTTTTTTCGGCGAGCTTTTTATGCACCAGGGAGCACTTAATCGGTTTTGACCTCGACTCAGCTGAGGATTAGGTTACCTATTAACTGCCCATTAAAATGAAAGTAGAAGCTAACGTGATTGAATTGGATTTTGGACTACATAAATTGACGATTGAAATACTATTCTCAATTGACTGGTCCTTTACAGCCATTGTGGGACTAAATATTTCGAATGGTTAGCTATCAAAATCTCTTTTCTAATGTCTTACCACAGTCTAGAAAATACGACGAAAATACCTTTTTGGCGGCAAGAAGAATTGCAAATGGGTTTTCGAATATCAGGCTTTGCTAATTCCTCGTCCAACGGACGGTATCGACTGAAAAAATGTCTGCGTTCTCACCAAAGAGCATAGATGAATGTTCACTTGTGAAAACTGAGCAATCGACTCAACATTTATGGGATAGATTTTGTCTAGTTGCGTACACATTATTTCACATAATGCACTACTTGGACGTCCACTGTTCGGAAGCTTTATTTAGCAGTCACTCTTTGACAGTTGTGATTTGAACAGTTGAAAAGTGTGTTCTACCTAATCCCCTGAAATTTACCCGCCGATGAATTGCCTGGTGCGTTATATTGGCATCTGAAATTGGATAGACTAGACACTTGAAATGACTTTGGAATGGAGAGGAATTAGCCTTCGTGTTTACCAGTTATATTAAACTACAATAGGGGATCCTCAAAAATGACAGATAATTTCAAATACTGCTTGTGTTGGCATATCTGAACTGCCTCTGCCATGAAGTAACCCGAGAGAAAGAAATCAAAGTCTGAGCAAAAGCGAATAATGCCGAACCATTATTAAATCTATATGATTGTCCTTAATTGCTGAATCGGACGTGAGCAGATGGAGCTTGGTCAGGTGAAGCGCGCCAATTTTGAGAAGCTGTAGGAGTGGTCCATATGGCTGGCTGCCATTCAGTTTGGTCTTCAGAGTGGTTGTTACGGAGGCCACTTATAGCAGCGTTGTAAATCGGAATATTCAGAGCCTGCAAACTGCATTACGAATAAGCTGAACATGGGACACTTCCAGATGACATACCATTAGCTAGGTCTCCTTTGCTCTATAAGAAGATGATCACAGAATGACACTCCAAGCAACAACACGGCTACGGCTCTACAATACGCCTAGGTGATGCTGATCCGGTTAACTAGCTATATTCTCATATGTTTTGCCGACCGACCATGGCGTTTGCTTGTGGCCATTTAGTTAAAAGCAACTATTGCATACCGCAACAGTTCCAAAAACACCCTTAGGTCTTCCAAGATTTAAGTCTTAAGCTAGCGATAGCTGACTGACACAAGAATGTGTTATCTCGCTCTATGCCTTCTAGTCTTGTATTCACATTCCATAGGATCCAAGTTGATCGTGATCCGCTTTGACCATGATATCTATGTACAGTCGCTTTTGTTCGGTATTCAAATGACAGTAAACCAAATGTTTCAAAAGGTAACTAAGTAAATGGAAACTTCACAAACGAAAGATTCAGCGGAGTTCCGGGCGAGTCTCCCGCGGAACAAAATTTGTGTGCAAATGAGTGTATTTTGTTAATTCTCCCCCTTTCAACAAACGTGTTCAAACTGACGTGGGCGACTTTTGAGAATCACAACCATTTACCCACCCAGCTTCCGAAGGGAATCCTCTACTTTCCCACTTTCCGATTTCAGCTGGTAAAAGCTACACAGCGTGAAGCCGGCTCACATGAAGGGTACTATACGGAAGGATTAGTACCATACAAGAGAAGAGACAGAAGCACGCAGGGTTCACTAAACAGGTGTGCAACACCACATGACTGCAAACTTCGTTCTGGTGAACCAGAATCCGATTACCGTGAACAGACTCCCAAAAGGCAATTTCTGATCTATACACCAGCACCTTTGTTCCTAAAAACGCTTTTACCACTGATGTCAGAAAATAACAAGTGCACAGCTTTGCTTCACGCCTATGGGGATTCCCAAACTTTCTGGAGACAATGCACAGGTTAACAGTCGTCTCCACGGTATATCATGGATGCTTTAAATTAGGTTGGTAGCTAGATGATCCACCTTACTCCTTCCTCATTTAAGAGGGATCAAAAATCCGATTAAAGGTTTTTATTTCACCAAGCGGGAGCTGATCAGGACACGAGTATTCCGAACGATGTCACATTCCACCTTACAGTACCCCCCATGGTGCACCCAGACCTGCGTGAGGTGTATCAGTTTGTGTGCAATAGGGCAACGGAAGCTACAAAACACGCAACGGTTGAATCAATGGGTAGCCGGATAAAATGCTTCTAACCGTTTGAAAAATAATTAAAAGTCTGAGTGGGGACAAAAATGCGGGTGAAAAAATGATATGAAAAGAGGTGCATGATAGGATTTGGCTGACAATAATGGAATTCATCCGAAGGATAAGTTCATTGTGCGTTCTGATCTGATGAGAACACACATTTGGATAATTCAGTGCATGTTGAATTCATGATAACTTTTGGTAGACTTACTGTGTAGTATCGTTCAAGCCAGCGAATAGATTACACGTGTATTATCGAGCAGCTGTCCCATTAAGATTAAGTACCTCAACATTATTTCCGAATGAAACGGCTTAGCGGATTTTGGATGCAATCAGATGATGTTTTGAACTTTATCGAAACACGATGGCTGATGAAGAAGCTGGCAAGTATATAAGCTGTTGATAAGCACTGTGGACTTATGCGGAGTATCAGTGGTACATTCGCACTCATGTACTTTGCTTGGTAATCGCAGTGCATGGGTTTTATGGAGTGAAATATAGTATGGTATTGGACAAACTCGTGAATCAAGGATGTACAATGACCGATGAGTGCATAAGTATTATGGATTGAAATATAGTATAATGGTGTACAAACTCGTGAATCAAGGATGTACAAACTGGTGACCGATGATTGGTCGAATCCAACTGGGTGCTCATGTGAGATTCGGTGGGTCCGGAAACATGGTTATCTCTAGTTAATAGTTCCAGGTGTCAACTGTTTGTTGAACTTCGGAGACTGCAAGCTGCATCTTTCTGATAAGCTTCGAAACTGGTTCATATAAGACTCTTGTTATGTACCAATAAAATTATTCTCACTGAGTTCTGCATAAGCGTCATGAAAAAATTATTTATTCTGAAAATTGCTAAACACCGACTCTAGGAAAAACGTTCACTTTGGTACATGATGTCAAAGCTCGAATCCCAGTTTTATCGTTTCGTAAGTGTAACACGCCAGTTTTCTCAATGCATACGAAGATTCAATGGACATACCCTGGATTTTGTCCTGCGTCAGTATCTTGGCTACTTCCGAAAAACATTCAGTACTATAACGGATCGCCCCTTTGGTTTGGAGTCTTGGCACCAGCATCGTATTTTTATCAGAGTCGAAAACTTTGCCGTATTCACAGGGAAGGCACCCGAAATTTTATTAAGACCTTGGTGCAAGGAACATCAAAATTTCCCTTTTTCGAAAGTCAGCCAGCAACATTGTTCTGGAACGTGTGCTAAAGTGGTTCTCAGCCAAACGGATGAGTAGTACCCGCATCAGCAGAGCTGGATACATCTTACCTCCTTGTTTTAGAAAATTAGCCTTAGATCATCTCTCATTCCAAGCGAAGCTTTTTCATTTTCATTTGATGTAGGTAGATCATAAGGACGTAAGTCAGGCCACCACAGTCAAACTGTTAAATTTCAAGCAGGCCTTTTCTGAGTGTTGTTCCATTACTGTATTGAAATGATTGCTTGTCGGAGATTTTCAGTAGATAAATGAAGACTTTGTAGTTGTTTCATGTTAGTTCAAGGCGTTCGACCCACCCATTGAGGTCGATGCTTACGGGTGTGCTCGAAATTCCAGTGAAACGCTTGCTTTTTTGTCCGGTATTTTAGCAGCT
Organism: Opisthorchis viverrini; assembly: GCF_000715545.1. Classification (NCBI taxonomy): domain Eukaryota; kingdom Metazoa; phylum Platyhelminthes; class Trematoda; order Opisthorchiida; family Opisthorchiidae; genus Opisthorchis; species Opisthorchis viverrini. The sequence continues at coordinate 336,895 of NW_008751877.1, read as the reverse complement.
TACTTCTGTTCCGGTCTTTCAACAGCATCCTGAAAGTTGTGAGTCGACTTGATAAATGGCACATAAAAGACTTTAGAACAAGTGTGAAACTGGCAAAAACAAGTATTATGGTACGATCACCGAAAAAATGAACTCAGATCTGTCTACCACCAGGAGGTGTAACGGACCGTAAATGACCAAACTAGCATGAAATGGGGCGCACAGAGATCCTAGATCAATAGGATTCCACACTTGTACCTGAACACATAGTCCTGAGTGTACTCTTGTGCTAACACAATTTTAATACTTTGGACAGAACGTGACAACAAAGCCAACTATTCCTAATAAATTCTGCTTAGGTTAAGGAAAAGAATGACCTAATGTATGTCAGGTTTCCTACCAATCAGGTTCACTTTTCGAACGTGAGTGTAACATGCAACACTGTAATCTCACCGCAAGTCCAGTTGGACTTGGCAAGCATCCAGGAGCTCATCTTTTAACCGGTTTAGTTCCAGCGTATGCGGGTCCGCTGTCAAAATGTAAAATCAAGCAAGAAACACTGAAATAGCATTGACGCTAGAAACATATACGAAGATGACATTCTGGAACAAGTCTACTTGATGCACAACACGGAAACCAGGTTGAGAAAACGGAACTAATATCTCAGATTCATATGCTGATTTTATTTACTGCTATACTCAAATTTCCGCTCTACCTTCTCTAAAACTAGGGAGAAGGTTGTCAACCAAAGAACAAAACACATTCATTACTCAAGCTTTGATAAACTAAGGGTGATGGTGGTTCGTGATCAAACCTGAAAAATAGAGACGAGTATATGACAGGCGTATGTCTGCACGATCTGAGACCGTTGGAGGAATGAAAAGCTTGACTAAGCAACATTGAGGAGATTGGTACTCATCGAGTAGCCACTTCCAGGGTGAGTTTACGATTCCTAGTGAATCACGAGTAGCCTTGTTTTTTGGAGTAACGCCAAACGGAATGCCGAGTCCATTGAAAGCTCAAAGGCTGATGGTGTGAATCAGGCGCAGAAGCCTTGACCTAAGTGTGGCAAGGTGATGGCGTTACAAATTTAATCTTTAGACTGGCGTAAATGATGGTCCCGCATAATACTCGAAAGTTTACAAATTGCCGCATGAAGCTAACCACCTATACCATTCATAAAAATCTAATTCTGTGTTTTGTAGAATTAAAAAGCATAAATCAATGTCATTTTTAATGACAGGTACACAAGGTACCCAGCACTGTTTAAAAGGCGAACTTCCTTCTTCCGACTGGGGCGATGCCAAATGACGATTTGTAGTACTTGGGGACGCTTTTGTCATAACACCTCTTTGAGAAAATCTGGGGTTGAAGACTTCTATGGATTTTCATAGCAGAACTGCCATCCTAAACTATTCATTTTCCAGTTCTACGGAAGTGGACTGCAAAGTTATGGGGTTTTGTTCAAGCACCAAAGGTGTTTGGGGACTGGCCTGTACTTGAACGTTCATGTCAGTGGCGCATCCTCCAAACACGACGTGGTTTGACAGATCCACATGTTAGCATTTGTTCCCCCTCCAATCACATACACGGAAGATACTGTGAGAGGTCTGCTAGAGTCACGTCTTTTTGTCAATTTGTCCACTTTATGCTGGTCTTCCTGACCACTAGTCCCTCCTCCTAATATTTTCCAGGCTGAAGAGATTTTGTCGAAAACAAGTCAAGGTTACTGAAATAAAGCATGCGCTCGTGGAGAACAGATGTTGAGTGTCCAGTTTCATTTGACTTTCTTGAACATTTTCCCACAAGTCAGCAACCCTCTGAGATTTATTTTTAGTAGTGCTTGATGAATCGTGGTAAATTTTCAGGGAATGGATATTTGAAGTGTCTGTTGCAGAAAATCTGGTGTCAAAATGACCTCCACAGTGTCAGCTAACAGTGGTCCTGTAATTACTGTTGCTTGCGAAGTCATGAGTGAACGTCCATCTGAAATGACATTCTTTGAGATGCACATTCGTCTGGTCGAACGCAGCATTCAGTTGATTTGAGACTGATTCTGCCATTTTATGCCAGTTAGTGCGCCAATAATCGGTTTACTCAACATCTGTGGGCTTCCAAACAATACACGATTCCGAAAACACAGCTAGTCAAAGACTGCACTTTCGGTCAGCTGAATCATGCCTATAAGGCCATACTTCAGTCGCATGTTAATCGAGCAGTGTTCTGAGGGCGTAACAGACATGTTCTAAAACACACAATAATGGTACCGCATAAAGCGAAGTGAGGCGAAATGGACCTTACAAACTAGCCTTGAGACTGTCTGACCAACTGACACGCCACCGTACCAAAGTCTCGTAACTTATTTCCATCCTCATCGATAGAAGACGTTTTAGCACTCAGTGCTTCCGTGCACTAAACCCACTGAAACACTAGTGATCTTCCTCTGTGATTTTGCTTATCGAAATGATCGGGTCTACTGACTGAATCTATAATCACTAACAAAATAGTTACTAATCTACTCGCCCGTCTCTGGTCCTTAAGCTTGGGTTAGCTCACGCCTGTTCACCGGAAGCACGTTTCTCTTTTGACTTGAAGTTGAAATAATTTTGCACTTTTAAAGAGCTTCTCTGTTGTGCTCTTGAAGACGTTAGCCGATTTGATGCAAACCTTCCCTACATGCACGGGAGTAGAAACCCCGTGGTATGTGGAAAGCAGCCTGCCGCAGTGGCACGCATGCAGTCATTTCCATGGCTTACTGCTTAGCCAACTTTGAGTGCATGTGAAGTATAGTTAGTGGAGAATGCTAAGTCACTCTCGCCAACAATACCTTAATTCGACCTAATTCCCAGATTTATTCATTTTAATGCTTTTCAGCGGCGCGGGAGCTTTCTCTTTGGTACTTTCCTCTAAGGACATAAAACTTATGCACTGAAAATACATAACCTTTTATTTTCTTCTTAATCTCCACCAAGACATTTCCTCTCGTCTTTGTATAACAGTTAAACACTATCTTGAGAAATGATCGTATTTGTTTTAAAAAAACTTATAAATTACAGCAAGAATACATTGGATTTGGTAGATTATGAGCTCTTACGCGCTTCTTTTGGGCTTTTAGTAGCTACACATACTGACGAGCCACGCATGGGGAGATGGCATGTTATTTAAAAACTAACTTGTGGATTCGATCCCTATTAGATGTTTGTGTGACGAGCAATGGTGACTGTTCCTGACATAGATGAAATAGCCTAAAAGAGCAACTCAACTTTTTAGCATAAAATGACTTCACTAACAGTTAAACACTTATTGAGATTTCGAAATACCTATTTCCCGTATATCCTAAGTGCTTTGTCTTCCGTGTACTGTACAGATATGATGTATTGCAGGCTTGAGTCTCTGGCCAGAAGAGCTCTGAAGTATTGAAGATAAACATCAGACAGCATAATTTCAACGTATTGAGAAAGCCATCACTCATCAAAGCAGATGTTTATAAATCTGACTCTTCTGTTGTGGTAACCTTGACAACGGGAGCAACAGTGAGATATACCGTGGTGTGTCCAATTTCTAGGACATCGAGACAGACAGACTTACGGGAGGAATATCACTATCTCCGCCCATCTGATGACAACACACTAGAACCTTGCCGCAACTATACGGATTGGTTACCGATTCCTTTGACCAATCTTACTGTAGACACGGTCATGGTTCATTTCAATCATCAAACACGATACAAACCGTAAATGTCTGTGATGCATTTAATAAGAACTTAAAACTTCCGACTAAATTAGCTACGTACGTTCTTTTTCCGTTTGGCCGGTGTTGAGATTCATTTTCAGTCGGGTGATTTCTTCGTGCAGTTCGTTTATCAGTTCAGTGTACTGGGAAATGTGACGGTCGACGTCGACCACATTCCGCCGTACCTGTGGAAACAGGAGGTGCATGAATAAACACAATAAAGAGTTAAGCACATTCTATTTAGAGACATACTCCTGAAAAACATTAATTCTGGATAACTTCGCTTCGGTGCCCAGTTGTTTAGTTTCCAACCCGTAAAGCTGATATTCTAGGCAAAAAATGAAAACTTGACAGTAGAAAATTAGTGAAAGTGAGCCACCAGTCCAATTTTCGTACCCGGGACATAAATTGCAAACTAATAATTAGGGTTTTGATAAATACACTCAGTTGCAAATCAACTTAGTTTTCACGAGAGACTGGAATGAATTTCTCGTGTATGCTAGCCTTCAACTGGATGGGTTGCACAAAGTCCGCCTCATGTTTCAGTTGGTACGATATTCGAGATAGCGCAGTAGTTTCCTTTATGAAAACAATTGGGGCATTACTGAAAAGCTGAGAATTGCAGTGCAGCAGTTTCATACTTATTTGAAATAGCCAACAATACACATTTTGCGATATGAAATCTTACTTTGGACGCCAAAGGACGCTGTGGAAGATGGTCTGTGATGAGTGTTTCCAACATCGCCGTTAGGCTAGCGTGGTCTATACGTACATCTGAATCCATACAATGAATTTGAAATTGGCTAGCGAGGAAAGTGGGTTTTTAGGAGTTACAGAGGTGTGTTTTGTCTCGGAAATTTATCGTAGCTCAACTAAGTCATTGTCAGGGTGAAAAATCTTCACCCTTGTGACATACTGAGCTAAGAATCGACCGATTTGCTTGGCCTTGAAATGGCTTATCGTAACATGAAGATATTTGATGATTTTCAGTTGCGGCTTCATCCTGAAAGTGAAAAACTCTATGTTGAAATGCCTGGAAGTATTGTAAACCTATTTCAATCTTGTTGCTATCATCATTGTCATCATCATTATCGACAACATGATATCTGCGTTCAACACTGATGCTTCGCTGCCGTACAGCCATGATTCGTTTGAAAGCTTTATTGTAAGGAAAATAATAAAGGTGGACGGGGAAGGGACTTAGTGCTGGCTTACTGCAATCATTCCGAGGCTCTTACACCACCAGACATCCACTCTGGCAATCTGGGTAGAAACTGACAACAAGGTCGGCACTGACATCGGTTGGCAGTCATATCGTGTAGTGTTTCCAACCAGGCACAGTGAGGATCATGCGGTCCTCATCCTGGAAGGTGAGTAGCACCGAGAGCTCCCAAGATTTTCGTAATCTCTTTCATAATACTCTTCCAGGTAAAGAGTTGGCCATCTCTCTGCTTCCGCCACTGTGAATCGGGCCCAGCAAACGACGGCTCAGCATGCGCAATATTTGGCGTAACCAGCGCAGCTTCCGTTGATGGACATATTCTTCAGAGTAATTCCGTTGCACAACCGAACACTCGCTTTCTGACTGCCTCACTGGGGATTCTCCGACGCAGCTATGGCCCTGAGACAACGATTTCCGAACACCTGAAGATATCTCATTTCCGCTACTGGAATAGGCCAAGCCTCACAGCCATACAACAAAGCAGCTCGTACTGTGGCCTGATACACACGTTCCTTGAGATTCAGGGATAAACCACTCTGACGACATAGGTGTCTCAAATTAGCAAGCGCCACCCGGGCCTTGCATATTCGTGCAGCTGTCACACTACAATCGGAACTAATACAACTTTCAAGATACGTAGAACGCTCCACAACGTCGAGCGAGGTCAAATACATGTCGCTAAAGTTTAGATTGGTTAACAAACTGCACGTGAATATTTTCGCGGTGCTTAATAGGAAAGTGTAAGCCTGGCGCCGAAGTATGCTACAGCTCAGCAAATCAACTTTCTGTGAAAATTTGTAATGTACTACTCATAAGGTTGCTGGAAATCCATCGACAGCCCACGACCGGTTTCGCCCTTCTTGGAGCTCATCAGGTAGGCGCAGTCCCCGGGTTTCCGTCAACCTTATATTCTACTTGAAACCAAATCGCACGAAATTACCGGATATACACTCATTTGCAAGTAGAACATAAGGTTGACGGAAACTTGGGGACTGCGCCTACCTGATGAGCCCCAAGAAGGGCGAAACCGGTCGTGGGCTGTCGATGGATTTTCA
>NW_008751877.1:304463-326615 GCF_000715545.1 Opisthorchis viverrini | reverse complement strand
ACTGATGTCCTGATTTGCAACATCGTCCCACCACCACACCACCAACTGTCTGTTTCGCGATCTGCTTAGCCATTAAACAGTGACCCAGTTTATTGGCCGTTCTAACAAAACAGGAAAAACTGCAGCGCTGGTCAGTCGAATGCTGTTCAGCTGTCAACCGGGGTGCAGCTAACCGGCGCAGCTCTGATCAAACACCTTGCAGTGAAAAGTATACGGCTAAGCCACTTTTCTAACGCGTCATTTCGGAACGTGAAACAAAAGAAATAGCAGCACATTCAGTTGTAGAATATCACAAACGAGAGATTCAGTTGAGTCTCACGTGGAAACCAAATTGATTTGCAAATGAGTGTATTTCTCGAAATCGGTCCAATTTGGTTTCAAGTAGAACATAAGGTTGACAGAAACTCGGGGACTGCGCTGCGCCTACCTGATGAGCCCCAAGAAGGGCGAAACCGGTCGTGGGCTCTCGATGGATTTTCAGCAACCTTATGAGCAGTACAAATATATGTTTGCAAATGAGTGTGTATTCGCTAAGTTCTCTGAAACTGCTATTTGCGAACGTGTCTCAATCATAATGCGTAAAATCGCCTTTAATTTCAAGAGAAGTTTTCGTTTCCGCTGATGTTGTAAATCAGCATTCTGCTAGTCCCAACTCAACCGGTCTCTCTGTTCCACCTTGACATCAAATAAACTATGCAGCCCTGATTGCCCGATACTTCTATGCCTGTGAGTTATCCGGTCCGTGACTGAGTGAGGTTGAGTTCGTGATTTATATTTGCCTGTCACACCATAACCCCAATGAAAAAGCACCGTATGTTGTTTCTAATCCAATAATGCGTGCGGCAAACGCAGGCGCGCATGTGTGTACATCCGAGCGAAAAAGCGGCGAAGAGCTGAATGGTCTGGAAACTGAGCGCAATTCTCAGCTTCTAAAGACTCAGTGGAGGTTGAGTAGGTTAAACCATGAATGATCAACCAGACGGTCCAAACTGCGTGGCGCTATATTTGTTTACCGGGATCAGGCCCAGTTCGGATAGTTATTTGCATAGTTCCAAAAGCTTTGCGGAAACATGGTTGTATTTAGGGAAACAATTCAACAATGAAATTTTGAATGAACATTTCATCCCGTAAGTTAGGCAAGTCTAACCGAAACCGCTGAACCTAAATTTCATTTTCATTTGCAGTTATCACCAGTGTGTCCCTTGCTAAAATCCATGATGTTTTGAGCCCGCGACATTTCAGCTAACGGTACGAACACTTAGCTTAATGCCACGAGCGGCTGAACAGTATCGTGATTAACTCCAACTTGAACAGGATATAGAGCCACTCATCCTGAAATCCCTGGAGCCGCATCACGTGGTCACGTGTTGACGGAAGTCACTCGAATGCTCAATTGACAATGATTCATCCACACTATCGAATACAAGTGAAACGAATCTACCAAGTAGCATGAATTGCTTCTCTCGGATAATTATTACCCTCTAAGAGAAATGTGTTCAGTGCTACCATGAGTTGAAGCCGAATCTAATTTAGCTGTCTACGACGAAATCAAGAAAACACTTGGTGACCGAGTAGACTTGTTAGATGTTTGTTAAAAAGAGTATCCGGCACTTGGAATCCGCGAAATAGTACTCGTATTAACGGCTGGGCTGCTGATAGATTATTTCAACCAGCAAAACTCCAAAACCTAACACTGGAGGTCAACGGTTATGACACCTTACAACTGTGAAAATAGTTCGGAATTCTACTTAACGTTCAAACCTCAGACTGCAAATAAACATCCTGATGATGATTTAAAATTCACGGCTAGTGATCGATACTATCCTAATGCACATTCGAAAATCGCGTGTTTAATTTGAACATTCAGTTATGGCGCCAAACCGACCCTCACCACTAAGAATACACGAAAACTTTTGCGGCCGTAGCACGGTTGTGAAACACCAAATCTACTGATTTGGACTAAGAAATTTCTAGAGGACTGATTAGGAAAACTCTTTGAAGACCCACTACAGGTATTGTCTTTCTTGAAGCTCATCAGGTATTTGTGAAACAGTATATTGAATATGATACCAAAAGAAACAATAAACTACGTTTTTGCAGCACGTTCAGTTGAAGAATACAGTAAGAAAAGCTTTAGCTAATAATTTTGTAAGTCAGGTTTTAACACCAACTTAATTTGCACATGAGTATATACACACGAGTGCGTCTATGTAGATATAAATGCAATGGTTTTACACAACGCTACATGGTTGTCTATGGGGGAAGATTCCGCATTAGACTGTTGTTGGTTGGCAAAAAACCCTCAAAGACAGTAGGGCAGAATTCAATTTCCATTACTCATTACTATACTTACAAACGTAACAAAAACTTCGACCCGTTCTTTTGGCTTTTAAAAGCATGGATTATTGAATAGGTAGGGTAATTAATACCGCCAAAACACTCACTTCCTAGGGGTTCATTGGAAATCGGATCGCAAACGGTAAACACGCCTCGTTTAGTGATCGTCTTCTGTGATTGCACAAGCATATGTGATCCACTACCTTAGTTACCAACAATTCCTGGGCACACATCTTTCACTACTAGTTCTGCACAAAATCGACTTGACGTACAACTGACTATACCTGTCCACTGAATGACTTACGTGTAGTTTACATGAATGAAGTGTGGCCTCAAAATATTTTTTTATATAAATAAACCAAAGCCTCCAAAATGCCCCTGGTGGTAAGTAGAAACAGGCAACCAATCTGGGGAAGTTCGCTTCTTTCTCAGATGACACGCGTCTCTACATAAAAGGACACCTCTAAAGAGGACCACAAAACAAGTAATCAAGTTACTTATTTGCCAACAGAAGCTCCTGCTGCCTCTAGAAAGGAAAAACAGATCCCAGAAAGGATCAGTGTCTATGGTATCTTTAGATATATCTCCTCATGAATGACTCATTTGGTGGTAAGCGAAGTACAGTTCAATAGTTCTTTTTGTATAAGGACATGACCTGTAGATTTTCAGCAGAAACTAACAGGCCATGGTCATCTCACATGTTATTGTCACACGTGTTTCCTTAATTTATTTACGTGCGTATGATATTATATGACATTACATGGGACATTACCGAAGAATTATCATGTGTTGGACCGTGAAAGGATGCGTTTCAGCAAAACCCACAACTGATTTTCTTTTGTGTGTATTATGTCACCTGAGAGGTAAGACATATTTACTAACTAACTGATCGAACCTAACCTCAACTGGACAGGTCTGGCCAACTGTGATAGGGAGCGCAGAGATCTTAAGTACAGTTACTAACATATGAAATGTATTCTGATAATTTTGGAAAATATGGAAACGGCGTATACGTTGTGAAACACCCTACCTTCGTCTTGATGCTCTTTGCTCGGTTGGCGTAGACAAGTGTGTTGCACGTCTCGTCAAATTGCCAACTGCTCGGACTGATGTGTGCAATCATAACTGTACGACAGTTTCCAGCCAATGAGTCTTTTAACAGTCGTGTCAGCTTGCTGTCGCGATAGTTCACGAATTTCCGGTTGCTTGTGTCCGCTAGACAAAGGAAAATACATCCCAACTGAAGGTGTGTTTATACTGGAAAGAGTCACCACCAAACCGGAAATCCAATCATGCTGAGGGCAGAATTTGTACAAACTGCTGAGAGAAATTTAACAGTGCATGTAAATTCGGTTGATTATGCTCTGATGTTAGTGTACTGAATGCTTGGCTACTAACCAAACATTCACACGCCTTTATTTTTCTGTCCAAGTGGAACTTACACAAGGCGTTGATGCAATTTCCTAGAGCCAGTAAGGACCTATTGATGTGTGCTCCCTCAGTCATTCTTTTTCCACGGTTCAAAGTTTTGGACGCACGCTCCGATCCGGCTAAATCAATGAGGAACAATTTTCCAATGCGTAGTTCCTCCTGAATGGACGGAGTGCGTGGGGATTGCCTGACAGTAATTTGCAGTATTGCGTGGGATCGACTACTTGTCATGTTGGCTGCCGTCGGTTCTGTGGTCCGATTGAGATTGCCTCGTTGCAACAGCTTGAAAACCTGTGGGACAGAAAAGCAAAACATCAGCTGTGTGCATACATAATGACGTAGATTGGAAATACTTCAGAATTTGAAAAAAATAGTCCCATTTTCATTTATGGCTAATATTTGAATGAAGCGCTTTTTATCGAATTCTGTGTTGAATAAAGATTTGAACAGAAGAGCCCTTAAAATCACTATCAAAGCGTATTTGGTCATCAGGACTGGCCGGATGCTGAAACGTCACGTGAATCGATATTTGATAGTTGAGTACGGTTTGTATCAGATGCCTTTTTACACAGAACTGAGACCTAGAGAAGATCTAACTGTTGGATGGAAACCTTGATGTGATATTTTTCAGTCTGTAATTAGAACGTCTTGGTTGTTTCACCGTAGCTTGTTGTGATGCGCGATCATGGCGCTAGCCATTTCAAACCTTCTAAATGTGTGCAAATTTTTTTAAATAGCTGCTTTTTACTTGATCAGTATCATATCTGGCTGTGTTTGAGCAGGCAAGCGTGATAAAACAAGCACCCTATACTTTAGACACTGATTGAGCGGACTGCGGGTATTGGCTTCAATTTAAATTCCTTCAAGGATTATACAAAGTAGTCGAATCAGAAATATAATGGCCAGATCATTTTTGGGAGACGAATATAGCCAAAACAAGGTCTCGGAGTACAGTGACTGGGGCCGAAACGCGAAGACGGTGTCTTCTGAAGAACTATACCCAGTAAAATAATCTCTCATGCACTTTCAGGAAATGAGTTCCTCGAGTTAACATAAAGTGGTTAAGATGTACAGTGGCTCATACAGAAAAATGATTAAAACTCTCATTCAGATCACATAAACCCAGAAAACATTGATCAAAATCTTTCGGAGGTCAAATTATAAAATTTCCGTTTTTTTTGGAAATATTGCTCCGTCAAACATAGTAAGAGCCTCACATCTACCAAAAGTTACTGCGCAGTTATTATGACTTACTTCATCGCGATTTGTCGGTTCCACCTCATACAAGCCAACCACTTGGACCCCCTTGCTGTCTTCGCGTAACTCGAGAAAATCGGGTCCTGGATTGAGAAGATCCCGAATAAGTTCGTTGTATAGCTCCATATAAGCCATACTAACACGGTAGGTGTATTCCTCCTCAGTCTGGATCATGTAGTTGAACAACTCATCCATAGCTCGTACCATGATACCAGGATCACGATCTGTGCCCACCATGGTATGTGTTTTTCCTGAACCTTGGTAGGAAAAATTGAGACATAATTCCAAACTGAATGAGTAACCTGTTGCGCACCGCAGGCTTTAGTTTCATCGTCCATCACTAGATTTCACAGGTTTGCTGACTCAATTTTTGAAACTGCATACGCGTTGCTGTTAGGGGTGCATCACCAAACATCGCCTAAATAGACCGCGAACACATTTGAAAAAAACTTTCGAGAAGACGGATACATCGAAAATGGTCAAGAGAAATGGTTCGCATTTTGATGTACACAACAGATCGAGGGGGAATCCTCCTCATACACGGTCGAACCATGTAGATCCAATAAATTGGACGGTACTAAAAGCCAGACTGGTTTCGCTTGTTTACAGTGGTCTAATCAGAAAACGGCCAAGACGCACGCTAACCTGTTTTAAGTAAGTGTGCACTCTTTGGTTGTATCGTGACAATTCCACATTCGTAATTTGTCTTTACCAACAGATGCTTTTAAATAAAGACAGCAAACCAGAAACGGTCGGTAAACATATGAAGTTATGATCAGACTGATTACGTTTTATTCCTGTTATGTCCCCGTAAGTGGACATCGAAATTCATCAAAAATGGGTGGATAGATGGGCGTGGTTCATTAAATCACTGAACGTATGACAGGAACCCTGTCAGGTATTTCTGAGGCTGCGTTTGGGTGTTTCATCAGAAACAGGTAAGACGACCGGCTCACAAAGAGTGTCCCAAAATTTTTATCGATCGAGTCATTACTTCGACCTGAAGACTTCTTTTGCGCACGGAAATTACGCGTTGACTTGTTTTTCAGGTCACTCCATCTGGAAGAGAGTCGTACGTTCTGTACGAAAAATGATACTGAAATAAAAAGCCTACTCAGTTCCTAAAAACATAATTCCTTCGAGCAGAACACTGTCTTCCGTAGAAAATTTTTAGGTTTGCACAATAACTGATGGAGATTTGTCACCACTATAACACATTGTAAACAACTGCAGTCTTATCGGTTATCTGTTCATGTTCCCTGACAATTATATTTTGATTGTTTGTCCCACTCTTTGATCATCATTCTAAAGCATTTTCAAAACAGACAGGTAGTGAAACCAGAACGGAAACCATTCGGGCTGGCCAAAAACGTTGTGAGCAGCGTTGATGGCTGGCTTGGAACTACTAAGCGTCTTCATAAAACTGATCACCGGTGTCCCGTAACGAAATGAGAAGTAGCATGTATTTCGTATGTCCGCTTCTGGAAGATGCTCACGATAATGGTTGATAGTGAATCCGGACCAAAAAAGCAGATATAAAGTCTATCTTCTTGATATCGCTGGGGCATGTACCATGTATACTCAACAACTTTTCATCAAAGGAACCGGATTTTCTGTTTCACACTGTTGTTGGTTAGAGCTTTGCGAAAAACTTATCATGGCGGGGGAACGCACTGGGGAGTTGGCACAAAGAGCAGTGCTGTGGGAACTTTACACGTATTCTGGGGGCCCTAGTGACTAAACGTCATCCACCTCTTGGGAGAACTACCTAGCCAAAGTTCGTCCGCTGGTATGCATTGGGTTTGTGGTGTGGGAGACCCGTAAAGAAGCCCAATCAATGTATCTGATTATGTCCTACTCTCACACAAAGCTCCAATTCCCCTGAGTCGTACAAAAGCCTGCTGCTAAAGACCTGTACTACAGTAAAAAGTTGTCCTATGTGTTTATTAATCTCTTGTCCACCCATCATCTATCAAGGCATTCTTTCCTCTTGATTGGGTGGTGCTCGTATTTAATATTATTCTATTTCTGTGCCTACATCCGACGAGGGAAGAATGAATATAACAAAGTTGACACATCTGTCTAAAACGAGTTACTGTGGCAAACTGTGTATAAAAAGCTAATAATGACAGGTTTCAACCGATGTTTGACCACCATGGGGTTGATAAGGAGACCATCTTGTGCCAAGATTGGGCTGACTTGCATGAATGTGGACCATATGATTTATCCAGCGATACTCCATCTGTTGCCCAACATTTTAGTATAAACAATTGCGTATAAAATCTAGAGCCCCATACATATGGCAACATATTCTGATGGATTATTTGCGAGAATACCACACTTAGCTTTGCTTAATTGCCCCCGGCTTTAATCTCCTCTGTTTTGTCAAATGATTTGTGAAATGAGGCTCCTCTCCTACGTTGTGACTCGTCTAAAGACAGAATAGTATGTTTTTCGTCAGGGTTTCTGAGATTTTTTGCAACTGTGTGACTTTTGAGAGTTCCACATGATTAACAGGTGCATGAGTGTATGCGGTTTGACTTTTAACACTTAGCGAGTAACATTAAGATCATTCTGGGAGACTTTATTCAGTCAAATTGAATTTTTCGGGCTTTATCTATGACTGGAAAGGGTGAAATTCAGCAAAGACTACCATTTTGTCAAGATTCGGCTTTCCTGAAATGTAATACCTGAATATGAAGGAGTGGCGCTTATAATTGGGGAGCTATCTACAAATCAGTGCAACACTTGGAGATCGACAAGATCACAGGGAAACTTTGATGGTAAAGGTGTTTAGCTACAATTTTTGTGCTCGGTGGTTGTATGGCGTAAATCAAGCGGATGCCTACAAACGGTTCTGCTGCTTCCCATCATTGGATATGGACTATATGGGCGTAAATCACACAGTTGCATTAACAAATACATGAACAAAAAAGATATTCATTAATTAATGACGTCTAAATTATCCAGCTGATTTTAGGTCATGAGTGACTACCAGGAAAGCAAGGCATGCAATACAGTTAAGCTGATGACTGAGAGAAAAAATTATTCCTCGGCACAGTCCAGAAGAAGTACTCATCAAATGCTCCTGATCCCAACCACTTGCTGATGCATAGAGTTTTCGGAAGAATATTGGCGACACTCTCGACCTGACACATGCAAACGATGCACCTTCTATTTACTGATACTGAAGTAGGTGCCTTGGATACAGCCATAATATATACTTGTTGACACAACATTCTGTCTTCCCCGGTCAGCGAGAAAAAAGTGAACAAAACACTGGAATTATAACGCCGTTACTGGCTGTGTGATATTGTAATGAACTCTCCAAAATAGTAACTAGAACTACACCCAACAGATAATCCTCATTCATGATGGAATGCTTTGTGGCATATTTAACAAACTCCACCACACTCTACCCCTGATCTAAGTATTAATAGCGGTGCAAAAGATTTAAACAAAACCGAGGAGCAATTTAGTTTCGAGAAGAACATGAGGTAGACGGGGACTGCGCCTACCTGATAAGCCCCCACAAAGGTGAAGCCAGTCGTGGAGGAGTTTTCGGCAACCTTACGAGTAGTGCATTGCAAAAGATATATATGTATCACGATATCTCGAATATCGTAGCGACTGAAACATGAGGCGGCCTGGTGCAGCACATTCAGTTGCCTGAGAACACCACAAGTTCCAGTTGAGTCACTCGAAAAACCAAGTTAGTTTGCAAATGAGTGCATATTTGCTAAAATAGACGAGCATGCGTAACCGGCTGGATGCAGTAATGATGTAGGTTTTCTGGTTTTGGATCGCAATACGTTTCCAAAACTAGACCAAGGTGTCTATGTAGTGAACACATCTAGTTATCAATGCCATTGCTCTTTTAAAATGAAATTTCCGTAAGCTGAGTACTTTGAAAATGCAAGTTTTTGTGTCCGCAGTAAAAAAGCTCTACCAGAACGGTGACTTTTCTGAGCGAGGGAAGTTTGTCTCTGTCATTCGAAAACGCTTTTGTGAGAGTATATTTCTCATAGCCGCAGAACTCACGTTTTGATGGTCTTAAATAATTAGCAAAATATTGTACATCCAATGTGAACCATCCTTTTTCGACTCCCGTTTTATTATCTATAGATATACTTTCCTCAGAAATTCACTTCTCAGAATATCCTTGGTGGTTCCTCGTATGCAAGCCCGAGCATCTTTTTGCTTGTCGTCACCTCTCGTAGTAGTTACTTTGATCTTTACATTTAGATTTGTGTTTTAGAGCGATTTCAAAATGTTTAGACCCATAATCGTAATTTTTGAACTGGTGCCCATTGCTGTCATAACACACACATAGAAGAAAACAAGACACCTGCATACGAGTCTCTGTTTTATAGCCAGTCAGTCGATGAAGCATCATCTTTGTTCTAGATTCGTGTAGCTCAGACGTTTGGGAATCTCCTCAATTTTGGTTAAATTTCCCAACAAAAGTTGCAGTCGGTTTGCTTGATAAAAGGTTCACAAGAAAGCTGAATATTCTACGATAAAATTTTACCAATCGTCATAGTCAAACCGAGTAACCTAAATAAAATTAGTAGTAACCTGGTTTAGTTTGCATGTGCAAACAGACAGTAGCCTAGAAGCCCAGTGCCAAAACAATTTCGGGTTTATCTGCGTGAATTTCGCTAGTTCGGAAACAACGACCAAGTTTGGTATGTGTTGCTTTGTTTCTTCGACAAGGTACACCCCAGTTAACAAGTGCAGTTACGACTGTTAGCACCGGTTTTTGGCAAACAATTGCATTGGGCATTATGTAAGATGAAACTCCAATGATGCTCTCTACTGTTTTGTTCCTTCAGATTTGAACACGTGACCAGATTTGATGATCGTTACTCACGTAATGTTACTTTCACCGTACAACCGCTGTATCAGTATACAGACAGCCAGGTTGTGGTAAACTCCAACTGTTGAACAGCAGGTGCTTTCATGGTAACTATAGCAATGGAATAACATTTTGTACGCATAGCATTGTCATATGGCTAGGGTCGAACTTAATATTGAAAATTATTTATGGAGGAAGGAAAAGTTTTGTTACATACGTGCGGTCGCGCATACAAACCAAGACCAATGCATTTCTTGCTAGAACCTACCGTAAGCAGAAACCTAGGCTATGCGATTCAAATGCCCCATTCCTCATCGCTGTGCCCTCAGTGTAAAAACGACTCAATTCGGAAAAGATGCGTTAAAGAAGAGAGGTTCTGTCGAATTTCTTCAAAGTAGGTATTTCAAAAACACAACTTTTTGCCTCACAGACTAGTTTTATAAATTTCGCGGACCAAATACGTGATTCTGTTGTTCATTCTCAAGTTTCGAACTTAAAATCTACAAGAACTTTTTGACAGGATTTATCAAATTACTATTCATGAAAACAGTTTTGTGAGAATAACTAAAGTCACAACACTATTAGGAAACCCATTCAGGAGTTTTTTTCCAAAAATGGATCGACTGCACTGAGAATGTTCTCACATGTGTGACAGGATTCCCATTAAGTGTTTTCTGAATCCTTCAGGTTTGCTATAAAACATGCCAGCCAATGTATGTTTCATAAGCTCTTAGAAATTACCGGTGTAAACAATTAGCACAAGTCTCAAAGTTCATCTGGTTTTCGTTCACGACAAACGAGCTAGAAGAAAAGGAAAACTACGGACGTAATTCACTACTCATAGAGTTGCTGTAAACTCGTCGATAGCCCACGACCGGCCTTGTTCTTCTTGGGGCTCATCAGGTAGGCGTAGTCCCCGAGTTTCCGTCAGTCTCATGTTCTACTTAAACCCAAATTTCACGAAATTAAAAACATTATCAACGAGAGATTTAGCTGGGTTCCAAACGAGTCTCCCGTGAAAACCAAATTGGCATGCCAATCAGTGTATTTTGCTGGATCCCTCAGAACCTGTCGACGCAGCCGAGATGATTTTATCATTTGCATGGAATTTATTGCATACAAGGGATTATTCAGAAGATTTTTGTTCCACGCTTTACAAGATTTTACATACATCTCTATTCACCAACATGTCTTTTTGCGACATCACTTACATTGTCTACAAATCTGGGGCGGCTACCATTTGCTTGAGTGACCTGGAAAAACCTTCAGTTCTCTCCCATGCTGACTACTGATGAAAGGCAGACGTACCCAAGTTTCACTTTATTTAGAATGCAGTTTTCTCGATAAATACACAGCTATATAGATAGATAGCAAAGTTTGCAACATTATTTTATGGCGACTTAGAAAATTTTACAACAGAACAAATGAATATTCACCACTACAATCCTGATCAACTACCCTTAACGAATGCCTCAACGGGGTGGCCACTTTTGGTAGGATAATGAGGTAGCTAATGGGGAACGTATCGTGCACTTCCTGCACCTACGGAATGGAATCCGAGTCGTACAGGAGCGTACAATATATGTGTTGAAATATTTTGCCTCATCTGAGACAGAATAACTGAGTACACAATAATTTGTCAAGCCTGTGTTTACGAAGTGCTAATGCGACGTGGTGGACTGCGGTACAAAAAGCGTTGCTCTGCGCCATGTATGTAAACGGAATCATGTTATTTGGTGCCACCTGTCTAGCCTTGAATTGGATGTACGAAGTGAGGTGATTTGGAAGGAGATTTCCCATGCACAACAGAAAAAGGTACTCATCCACGACGTTATAAGAATTGCGTTCTCATCCGTGGTATCATCCCTGGTTTCAACATCCTCAGGTTCTCTCCGCAATAAAATGGTGACATGTTATTGAGAATGGTGCCATGGGTTTATCTCACGCCAAATCATCAGCCGAACGGAGTCTAGTTCAGTTGCCATTGAAGGAATCTACTTCAACAGTGCTTGCGATAGCAACCATTCAATTTAGCTGTAGATGAGTAAACATGGATTTATTGCTTTGAACGTCTTTTGTTGCAGTACCGCCTCTTAGAGAACAACTCTCTACTCATGAGAAGTAGGAGGTTTGTCCTCATAGATGGTTACGGGAAAGGATTGAGTAGAGGAAAAAGAGGTTGCTATGTGGGAATTTCCCCTATCACCAAGGCTGTCTTCTACAAGGAATGTTTTATCTAATGGGTTCTATCGTGTGGAAAAGTAGAGTAATAGAATCTTAACCCAAAACATCTGAGTAACTGCCTGCTTGAGAATTAAAATCCAGTTTGTTCATTGTTGATACCGCATGATACATCTAGTTGCAATGGGTAATAGTAAATTTCTGTAACATCACTTGTTCTATCATTTTCCAAGATTATCATATGCCATATGCCATATCGTATCACTTACTCAACATATGTGCTCGAACCGTTTGTTTTTCGACGCAATGATGTTCAAAATCGCTCTATGTTTTGCGTAAAAAGCGCAGCCATATCACCTAATACGCCTACATGTATATCTTTTGGTATTCAGAAGTCTATATTCTGCACCCTAACTCCAATTTCGGTCACTCACTCGCGGCTCGCGTGCGGATTTATCGTTGAAGAGTTGCTGGAACGCGTGCTGTTTTAGCCGCCTCAAATGAGTACTGCAGACAATTAATTAATATTGCCACTGAAATGCATTAACAAACCTATACGGATTAGCGCCATATGTAGTCTTATGAGACGCACTCTATTGGTAGTGTCTATAAATTAGTGGACTAATTTTTTGCAGACTATTTCCAAGAAATACAGAAGGGTTCATCATTAGTGTGAAAATGGAATAGATCAAAAAAGAAAAAAGGTCTTGCAATTTGTATACAAGGGACATTCACTTTGTCTGCATGCTGAACTCCCCTAAGCATTCCGTTTGTGAATATTTGCTTGTTATAAATATCTCAGTGTTCTTATATTGAACTATCAATTCGCAAACACCAAGAACAATTGCTAATTGAGCTCTGATTATCGAATAACTAGTGAAGTACTCATCCATTAGCGATCATGGAAACAAAGAAAAAGGCTACCGTGCCATGTTTGATTTCACTTTTTGTCTGCACTCTAGACGTAGCCAGCTTTGCTTACCTGTACTTCCGCTGGCGAAAACGGTTGCATTGAATCCATTGGCAACATGTTCAATCAGACTGAACGTGGTGAGCCGAAATACTTCCTCCTGAGAAGAGAAGAAATGTATGCTGTGGCTACTGGAATTCTGATGACCTACTTGCGTCGAGGTTTCGTCAAATGCGTGATCAAAAGTATACTCGCGATTACGATTTCGTTTTGATCGTAGGCCCCCATCTCCTTCATCCGCTGGATCGACCAAGGAAATAAGCTAAAAGGGGAGAATTGTACAGAAATCATTGAGTTATTAGTGTCTGCGCTGAAACAGTTCAGATTAGCAGATGTTGCTTATAACGAATGGTGTATTTCCAGGATACCTGAAAGCGTTGGTGAATTTCTTTGGTCCGTATTAGCGAAAAACCAAACGCTCATATAACAATTAGTTGTAAGCATTTAGCATAGTTTCAGTATGCCGACAATACTAGAAGATTTGAAGATTGTGGATGGTGAGTTCGTCTTGTAAATGGAGATGACATGGGCTAAAAGGCCGAGAAGCACTGTACAGCTGTTTCCTCTCGATGAAATGTGGATGGTGAGTTCGTCTTGTAAATGGAGATGACATGTGCTAAAAGGCCGAGAAGCACTGTACAGCTGTTTCCTCCTCGATGAAAAACATCATCAATATTCATCTGACAAAATTCCAAGCAGCATAGACCCGCAAAACTCTGACCAGTAGACTGAATGCTTGACCATTCAGACACGTACTTCTAATCAGCAGTACCACTAATTAGCATTCAGCCAGGACATAGTGCCACTCGTCTATCAATTACGTGGTCATACGTGCTGACTGACCCTCAGGCGACGAAGTTTCACTCATCGGGCAAATTTCATCCATCCGCCAGATAACTTACATAATCAGACTGTTGATCAGCCGCTCGTGGCCGGAGATTTGCGTTTAAGATTCCAGCCGAGTGTCTGTGAGTTCGAGACTGCTCCGGGGTTTGGTGAGATGCACATTGCTGATGATTTCCGGTAATTATGAGACGACTTTTTAGTATAAATTAGTTGCGCTTACGAGGCAAAACCCCCATTAAACACTTTCAGTACTGTAATGAACAAACCACTGTATGGTGACTCTTTTGAATCATAAATTTAAAAAATACAAGAAAGAAACGGAAGAAAAAACGAATGGGACTGTTGAGAAAAATTTCTGAAATCATTAGACATTTCTCAGCTCTGCACAACTAGACCATGGTGATTCACTATGGGAATCAACATGTCATTTGATAGTTATTCATCTGATCGTAGTTTGACTCTGTCAAGAGCCCCGTTCAAAATCCCGACTTGCGCACTTTTATCTCGAACTGTTGTACGAAAATGCCCAGAATTTGCGTATAAACCACCAGATTTCAATCCGCAGGAATAAACCCAGATTAGCAGGAAACTTAAGACACGATGGATTTCTTAGCATTTCCAAGATGCCTGTGCTTGAAGCACATAAGAGAACCGGAGGAAAAGGAACGACATACTAGAAATACTGCTATATAGTTGTTGCCGAACACTGTGACGCAAATTCAGCTAGTCTCACACATAAATGGACTGCACCAAAAACTTATTAGTAGCTGGAGATGCTCCTCCTGAAGAGCTTTATGGATACACATTCAGATATTAAAGCGTGACCTGTGCGGATAAACCAAATACCTAGTACGGGAGACCAAAAACTATCACATTACACCGATTAATTCAGCACCACCTTTTTACTGAAGCATTTGGGTCGGTTATCCAAATTAGTTCTGATGTCGTAATACGCCGCAAGCATCCTTATGCCTCTTACAGGCCTAACAACCACTAAAGACCACATTTCAGCATCACTCCACTAGAAGCATATTCTTGCGCGTTGCCACAGCCAAGTTTTCCGCTAATTTTCGCTTATAAAAACAGGAACTTGCATATTTCGTAATGTAAGTCAGTAGATGTGTTCTGCAAATGCAGTAAATTTGAGAACCGCTAAAACTCATTTGTCATTCCAGCAGTATTTTGAGGATCCATGATAATAACACTACTTCTGTTATGAGATATTTGTCACCATAAAGGAAGCCGTTATGTTTCAAACCATGTACCAGCCATTAATCTATTAAATTTCCCAAACACTCATGGATGACTGAGTGTATCATCTTTTTGCAGATCTCTGGGAGCTACACACCTGCCATGCAGAAATCCGGTCAACCTGAATCTATGAGGCTTATTATCTACTTCTCAGCCCTGGGCTGCAACGAAGCGTGTACACACCATGCATAGGTTCACCACCTGCATGGTCATGTAAGTACACTAGAATCTTGCAGAGAATATCTAGATCATTTTTGAGATTGTTTGCTGTCCATTCAATGGCTTCTGCTATCAAACGACGAAAAACGCGTAGGCTTCTTGATAGGTGGACATTAGTCGCTGTGTGACTTCAAATGATGGAACAAAAAATCAGCAAAAGTGTAAACGTTTGTCACGTGTAAACTGAGGCTGCGTTAAATGCTACGAGGTTTTTTCTTTTCAAAGTGAGTCATTTTGAAATAAAATGATATCCTCAAATATGATGAACCATATTCACCAGGTGGTTACAAGTGGCTTCTCGTAAGGCTTTATGCCGTGATCATATAACCTTCATCCCCCATTTTTTCCCAGTTGGAGCAAACAACCGAACCTCATTTGGTTAGATTTAGAAGACAGCAAACATGCAATAAACTGAGGGAGTGGTAATGGGTGTAGTGGGTGAACACTATGTGAACAGAGCACTACATAATTCGGGTGGGAAAAACAGCCGACAGTTCTGAGGTGTAAGACCATGCAAACGGTGCACCCAAAGAAAGCACCATTAAAAAATTAAGCACAATAAAAAAATAGTGGTTATTTTTTCACACCTGGCGGTGGTGGTAAGAGTTAATTTCACCAAAAAGCTATTGCACCAAACCAGTATCACTTACAGATGACTCGAATAGTCTAGGTCGTAGTAATGCAAAGCAGTTGAGACTAACTGCTGGCTGTTTTCTCGATGATATTCACAGAGAAGTACCGAATTCTGATAACAAGTCAGTTGCAGCAAGTTTTCAACACTTTAACGCCCTAGAAAATTCAGAATATCTCATTGAAAAATTTTTATTCTTTAGTATACCGATTTAAGTTCGTCTTTTATAACACCCTCGCCACTAGTTTTCCACAATCTTGAATTGTTTTTCTTCTTGATAGATAATCAGTTTTGCGTTCAAGACTTTTCAGCGAAATGGAGATCACATATAGCGGCTTATAGATGTATTCATCTGGGCCTAAGCTAAAGATAACTCAGTGGCTAAGGTGCAAACTTACCAACCGGTAAGTCAGTGGTCCAAATCCGATCCCGGTACTTCGACTGTTTCTTTCTGAGCTCAGAAGCCTCACACCATCTTAGCTTTTGTGTCACCTCTAGGTAGCATGGCAGCTTGTCACCAAAATGGTAGATAGTACTATTAAATGATTTTCTGATTCATGGAAAACAATTAAATTCACGGTTGTTTGATGAGGAAAACAGTTACCGGAGAAGAAAAACATATTCAAATGTCACAATGGCACATTCACACCTATTGAAAACCTAATGAATGCGCAGTAGTGAAGAGCTGATTTGTGACGGTTGCTCGACTCACTATATTTGTGCACAACCTATTAGGGTAAATCACAGAATATGTGAGACTACCAACGACGGACAAGATAGTTCATAACCAGGAAAATATATACATTGAAAGATTTTTATGTTATTCTCCTGGAAAGTCAAAGCCTTGACAAAATGTATGTATGATAGCAAGCAAAATAATAGAATATTATGTTACTTATAATCCATAATCGCATGACGAAAATCAAATTTTATATCTCATTGAATTTTTTGGTTTTTCCCTCTGTGCACTACAGTGTAAAACTTTTGTGTCAGTGACTATCGATTGCTTTTAGGCATTCGGATTGTTGGCAAACTAAAATGATTGCGACCTTTCCGGGATCACACGATAAATTTGGAAATTAAAAAAGGAACAGGTCAAAAGTATCATTTAGGGAGTTATTGATTTCTCTCCACGCTTATCTTAGCAGTTCTTAATTATAGCTGGAGCAGTTGCTTTGTGCGTAAAAGGCACATTCTAGGTAATTCTTAATGTAAGGTATAGGCAACTTATCAATGTGCCAGTCGATTTTGTGGCCCAAGAACTTGATAAAAGAGATACAATAGTCTTTTGGTCGCGCTAACAACCTTTCAATCTCAAGCACGCCAAATGCTGAAGTAGGACTGCAAAATAGATTTAATCTTCTTCATACTTGTAATCTTGAGGTTCTTTGGAGGAGAAATGCTGAGTGGCACAGATTACAGGCAGTGGATGACAACTTTTCCCAATTATTGGCATGCCCATTATCACCAAAGAATTCTGAACAATCAGGAATTCATCTAAACCTTGAATAACTGAAGCGTTCTTCATTAGAATTAAGGAGACTTTGGAAAATCACTGGAAAGTTGATAACTAAATTTACAATGTGGAAGTCTTCAGAGGAAGGATTTTCAAAATGCGATATAAGTTGTTTATGAAGGAAAAATATTGTTCATAAAATAAACAGTTTAAATCTGATGGTTTATACAAGATATTTCATATTTCGGAACAGATTTACGAGGTTCCCGTGTAAGTAGACTTCATGGTAAAATTTTGAGTTTTTCCTTTTCTGTGAACCTGAAAAGTCTATATTGATGGCGTTTTACTCGACTCTGTGTGTAAAGGCAATGCTGTTTGAAGAAGAGGTTTGTAGATGCCTTCAAGCGTGTTAAACTGACTGTGATATGGTGTTTCTACCTGCACACACATTATAAAAACGGCTAAAAATGCTTCTTCTCAAGGTAGTATGGTGTGCATAATTACAAATGGTGCACAGTTGCGCAAATTGTTCAGCATTCTAAAAGCCTTATTGTGTCGTGCAAAGCTTGGGTGGACCTGAAAGGTAAAATGGCAGTTTCCGAGCTAAAAACGTACGAAAAATTGTGCAAACCAAAAAGGCCAGGAGCTATTTTGGTCTCTAATGTACTGATAGTTTTCTTCGTAATGCGTTCACAATACTTGTATGAAAATTTTTTAGATGTTTCCAAAACGCCTTCTCGAGGATTCTGATGTGTTTTAAGCTGTGTTAAAAGATACCGGTTTGCTCTTTGTCGCAGATTATTTCACTCCACCAGTTTCACGATACAAGTAAGCCCAAAATTATACACTAAATCAAACATCTATCCAAGTCCTGGAGGTACCTGTTAGTTCCTAGGCTTTGATCATTCAGGAAGCGCTGTTTCTTGGAAACAACAGTACTAAATATTTCACAAGTTTTAACCAATCATTTTACACCACCCAGTTCGGGCCAAAGGACGTTTTTTTAGAAACGTGTTTGTGTGGATGTTGGTGGCATTTGCTGTGGTATATTGCCAGATAGGTTAAATGTTGGTTAAACCGCCTTGATGATTATTTGCAGAGGACTGACATACTTTGGAGGAAATCTTTTAAAGACAGTTTGTGTGAGAAAGACGTGCTGACTGGAAGAAGAGTCTACAGCTTCTTTCAAGGCTTGCATTTAGCAGCTGTCCTTGGGAAATGTGTAGCCTACTGGCGTTCAGCAATCTTTGTGTTTTTATAGGTGGAATCAATGCACTCAAGCATATAGAGGAAAATAATGCGTGGTATTTTTTGCTGTCTTACCACATAAAGAAAGCAATGAAAGTTTTCAAGCTCAAGTATTTAGATTAAACTGCCGGCCTCGATTTTGCAAATTTGAGCACATAAAATAACTCGCATAGTGTACACTATATTCCGCAGCCCCGCGACAGTAGGATAAGTATAAGGCCATAGAAGAAATACTTTTCTCACTGCAAGCACTATAACGTTCCAAACGTTTGTTTCCATCACCTTACCACTTCGTGCAGGCGAGTAGATGGTCAAGCTGTCGAAACTTGGGGGGATGAAATCCTAGAATCGCGGATGGAACATTTAAAAAAACAAAAGGATTACTTAAGTGTTCTCTCTGATAGACGAACCACGGTTGCCTTATTTGGCTATCTGTGTAACTCTTTCCGTTTTTGTAACAAAATTTTTATATGTCAACCTGAATTTCATGTGGTTTCCTCATTGTACTCACAAAAACTGCGGACAAATTCGCCTGCTATAACATTCTTCCCACCTGACACAAATTTGAGGTAGAATAATAACAATAACCGGATACGATAAATCTGTCGTTTCCAGTCCTCACATGGTAAACCCGTGATTAAAACCATTTTCAGCAGTCACGGTTTGACTGATACCGGAATGGTATTTGCAAATGCCATCAAATGACATCATGATGTTATCTTATTGAATTCTCAGATGCTTGACATGCGTTCCTTAACTCGGCGATCGTATCTTACTTACTCCTATCCATGATGATTGATATCATTATAACTATTTTGGTTGGAACCTCTAGATTCTGACTAGATCTGTATACACTAGATCTGTATACCACAAACGTATGCCTGTATGATTCTATAGGATCATATAGGCATACGTTTGTGGTAGCCCATAGAAATACGAACCACCTGGTGAAGAAATGGTTAATGCGTGTCAGAAACGTGGTGTTTCTATTTATTCTGCTTCTGTGCACTATGTGTACTTTAATTTAGTATGAGACTTGCCTTCTCGTCGACTCTGTAGCAGGTTCTTAGGGCATTATTCTTGATTTCTTCTGTTGACATCGGTCGAAGACGGACGCAGATCGTGAGATTTTGTTCAATACTTGTAATTCCTTGTTTTGATGGCATGACATTGATTTACGTTATTTTCCACATGCTTCGTTAATTTTAAAATCGCGTTGTTTATATTTACGGACGGGAAACGGTGACTTGAATTATTCAAACGAAAACCAGTCTCAAGTTTTAGTTTTCCAGAGTATCGAGCACAATGAGGCCTTTTCATGTTGAGCAGTAACTCCAGGCTTCGGCCAAGTCGCATCGCAGAGCACGGAACACTTGGTGTCCCACACATTTTGTTGATTTGTGTTTTCCTGGTGTCGCTGATTCACGGAATTATACACGGACCGAGGCGTTTGCCCAAGTTTCCCGGGTCGGTTACGTTCTTGTCGTTCAACGGCTGTCGTTCACCTGAAAGGCAAAAGTGAAAAAAGGGTGTAGCACTGCTCTTTATGTCCTCAGCGCGGGGCAGTATGCTCGCCAGCGCGAGGATTCCCATAAATAAATGTCTAATAGCCTTTTAAACTGGGTTCTAGAGGGAGCGTGAACAACCGTCGGAGGAAAGTCATTCCACGCACCTACTACCCGAAATGGAAAAAAGTTTTGTCTAATGAGTGTGTGTGCTCTGAGGTTGAAAATTTTCTTGTTATCTCCCCGCCGTGTGTTTGCTGGGTAAACGGCAAAAAACCTGTTTGCCAAGCTTTGTTCAAACAGGGCATAAGTAAGAATTAGGTCCCCTCGGAGGCGAAAAAGTTTTGTCTAATGAATGTGTGCTCTCTGAGCTTGAAAATCTTCTTACCCTGTCCCCGCCGTATGCTTGCTGGTTCAATGGTGAAAAACCTATTGGCCTTTCAATTAATTCAGAAAGTTTTAGCTGGTTTGATTTTCCGAAATATCGGTCAGTATATTCTCATTCAGTTAGCAGTTAATAGACGAGTTGAAGCCTCGTGAGTTGACGTACACTTTTAGGATTTTTACCCAAGCATCCCGGCTAGCTTTGGTTTTATCTTTCAGAATTCTTCGGTTGATCTCAGTGGCAAGTATGTGAAAGGCTATCCAACTTCGCTCTTCGAGGTTGCAGCATCATAACCAAGAATGCCAATACAAAGATTTATATAAAAAGGCACATACAAGCGAAAGGAATCGGGTACCCACATATACATGGTTGTTCGGTGCACGTGTTCGCAGTGACTTTGTAGATCTACTGTTTCTACACCCGCTCCGTATTTGTGACCCGGACTGAGCTCTATCGATAAGATCCCAGTCAAGCCAGGTATAAAAATCAAGCTTCCCATGGGAGGAAAGCAGTCTGGGGCGTGAAATCGTGGGTCTCAAATCGCGTTTTGTAGTCATCAGACTTGACCCTGGCAACCATCTGCCAAACAGGCTTAGCGTACACAACAGTGGGAAACTTGTCACCAGTTTGGCATAGTGTATATGAAATCCACGTCAATGCTACGTGAACATCACAAGCCAAACGAAATATAACAAACATTTTGCATTTTGCTTCTTGACTGAGGGAGATATACTTAAAAAAGTCTTGTATCTGAGCCCAACATAATATTCCTCTACCTACTGTCCTCCGCACACAGACATTGAGCACGAAGTACGTTCCAGTGACCACTGATCATTGCGTTGACGTCAACAGGAAATGCGATAACACCAGATCTCTCACACTTCCCTTCTTTGGAGAAAGGAGACATTCCCAAAGGCAGATCTGAAAGGTCGCCGGCGTGGACCGAAGCTGGGGCTCTCCTGAGACTCAACTTAAACCCATCTCAAAGATGGGTATGGCACAGGCTAACAAAACGAAACCGGGTTACTCTGCTGCAGACAATGTCGTTCACTTAATTACCGAGTATACTACTCGAAATTCAACACATCCGAATGCCAGCTCGTTTACCTGTGAGCTTGAAAGTTGGTTACCCGGCGCGAAACCAAAACCTCAAGGTCAGGTGTTGTAGATTTTTTTCCATTATTCTAGCCCATCCATAGGTCCTTTACCAGGTTTTTTATACTAGATAGCTATTTTTCACGGTGACAAACAGGCTTTCATTTCTCCAGTAGGCCTAATTAGTGCTAGCCCCAGTTTGTAGAGCGTGCTTAGCCCTCATCTCCACAGTGGTTCCGTCCAACGTTCAACCACTGTTCCAGGCTTCCACGCTTCCACCTTCCCATCTGAACTACCAGCCCACATAGGTATCTGAGGCTGACTGTGACTATCTTAATACAATCCGTAGTTCTCCTACTACCCTAGAACTCTCAACTGCATTCCACCAAATAAATCATTCCTCAACCTGCTCCGAAGTTTCTCATTATGTCACCGGTCCCGTCTTCCTCAAAGCGGTCGCTAGACCTCGAATCCCCATCAGC